>NC_135773.1:13983208-14185664 GCF_028453695.1 Augochlora pura | reverse complement strand
TTCGGGCAGAAACGATCGATCGATCAAGTGTCCGGTTTCACTGGCTAATTACCGGCCACTTTCCTCCGTCGTCGACTTGGTAGCCTTTCCATTAAATTGTACTTGCACAACTTCCGTGTTTAGGCGGCGCAAACGTGCACCGATACCTCGAGACCGCGATTATAACCGTGCGCCGTTGCACGCGCGATTCGGGAGAACGTTTAGAGGCCGAGCCCGATTGTTTCAGCTCAATGAACCACGCCGTCATGGTGGTTTCGTGCGGGAGGGATTCGTTACCACATCTTTTGCGATCGTTACGGCTATCGGCTAGCAGCTTGACGTCTTCATTCGTCTCGCAGCGTCCTTTTTTTCCACGAAGAATCAGTTCACTGAACTACTTGCCGCGCCACCTTAATTTGATAACGAAGCGTATGTACTTCAACGGATTTCTCTTCACACCTGAGTAATCGGCTGAGAAATGTTTTATATTATGTATTTTTCTTTATTTTTAGCTTCTTCTTCTCTGGCAAAAGACATTGAAATTTATATTCTTTAATACTAATTCTACGGAGCTATGAAAGTTCTTAATATAACTTTATGACAATGCCAAGACTGTATTTATTATCGTTCTTAACCTGAGCTACAATTAACAAATATATTTAACCGATTTCTGTGAAAGTGCTCTCAGAACTAGAACAATTTTAAAAGAAAAACATGAGACCGGTTATCTCGGCCGACATGGCTGGTTTAGTATTTAATGAATGGCTTGAACTCAACGGCAATTAGAAGATCCGAGATTCGAGAAACAGACTGCTGATCATGACACTTGAACATTTGAATACAGTATAGGGAAGGAGACGATTAGGCGTGGGTTCGAAATGACGGTAGAAGACCGGGCCCGGTCGGTTGATTGACGTCGCGGCGATGTGGATTTCCCAACTATAATCAATTTCACCGGCAAATGAATGCCTCCTAACGGGACCCGGCCTCTTTCGAAATTCCCCCACGTGAAATCCTCGTGAGTCTTGATCGCGATTCCTATCGACGTTGCAGCTCATCGATTAATTATGCCTCGGTACGCGGGGGATTATGTTTCCGTCGGGTCGAATCTTGGAGCGCGGAGCACGCATCGATACTGTTTTTCTTTTCTCTCTCTCGTCCGCCGCGAAACAAACGCATTCTAATGCAACCCGTCTTGTCTACGGCGATTACGACGATGATGAATGGACGGTTTGCCCAACCCGCGATTACTTTAACCGCGGAGGGGTAATTCGATTTAATTGCTCGTTCGTTAGTCGCTGTAAATCATTCCGGCGCTCGCTCGAAAACGATAATTAGGCAGATTATCGGGGTCAGCGCGTTCGTTGCCACGCATCTGCATAAAGTCGTAACGTTTGTTGCTGCCCGATGGCAACTCGTTCGCGTCTCTTTTCTTCCGATCGTTGTTCGTGGAGACCGGCTTTGTCGTGGAAATTTTCGAGCGAGGCGTTTTCTTGACGGGAGAACGTGTCGCGTGACACTTGTTCAAATAATGGAGACGAGAATGCGTTGATTATGCTTGGGAGAGAAATGGAGATAAATAGATAAGTAGATAGATAGATAAATAGAGAGGCGAAGAGAGAGAAACAGAGAAAGTGTCAAGAAACATTTCCAATTAAAATTTTACTTTTCTGTCCATTCGAAGATCTGAACTTTCGCGTTATATTGCTCGAGAAATGTACATCAATCGATGCTGACGAAGTTGGAGCAGAAAATTTCGGTGACCGTGCGATGTTTACCCACTCGAGCCGGGCGCACGAGTTAAAAATCTCACGGAATTTATCTAATCTGCTGCCTGGCTCGACACGCCGTTATCAAGGAGGCTCTGGTTAGTTGTTTGCCTTTCCCTCTAGGGCCATTTCAACCGAATTACATTGTCATACGAAATTACCATCGTCGGTGTAGCCGTGTCAAGTGGATGACAAGTCACTTTTTTAACCTGCTACAAGCAGGAATGATCGATCGAAGAGAAAAGAGAAGAACATTGGCGGGGTACCAAGGCAAAACAGCTGCACCGGCTGTGCTAATATTTGGCAGACATCGCGAGCCAACCCTAAAGATAGCCGTGGAACAATCCCGCCAGTTTTCTGACACCTCTTGTTACTTCCATCCGAAATCTGTGTCCGAATGGATTGGAGTATATATTAGATTTCTTTATTGCTGTGGAAATGAATTGTCTGCAGTCGTAGCGTTTAAATGTCGAACATTTCTTTTTGCCAGAGAAAAATCACATTCGGAGATTCGCCACCCGTTTCCAATCATAAAACGAGAATAAAAAAAGCATTCTTCAATTTCAATCCGCGATAAAAGTATGTTACTATACTCTTCAAAGTTAAACCTTTTATCCTTATTAATCCTTTGCAGTCGTATTAAGTTTATACAGAGGTATTGTGCTGGTCGGAATTAATTGTTAACTGAACAGTAATTCGTAATATGCAAAATGAATTAAAAAAAAAAATTTATCGATTCTGCTTTAAAGTTTAGATATATGTAACACAATAACATGTTTTATTTCTATGCAAAAATAAAACGAATAAATAGCTTCGCCAGCTAAAAATAGACATATAACCATAAGGAATTAATATGTCTTAAGAAACTAAAAAAACATTCTTTCTTTAGAATACAATAAGTTGAATTATCCCGAAAGCAAATTTCTGTCTACATTTCGTATAGAATAGTTCAATGTTGAATAAAAAAAGAGACTACGAATAGCCTGATTGGAAGAAAGTATCGTACGATGGCCAAACGATGCGACGCGCCCATAGCCAATCGCCGGCCCAGAATTCGGAGTACCGCGGCAAAATGGTGGATCATCGATATTTTACCGTTCCGGTCTCGATCTCCGCAGAATAATAAATCTCCATTAGAGACCGCAGGAGAATCGTGGCCGGTCCATCGACCTCGAGAGGACCGTCGTCCTCGACGGTTAACGAGCTAGATGCGAAATTCATTCCGATCCAGATATGATCAGCCCGCGTTTCTCGTCGACGGATCGTCTGGATCCCCCCCCCCCCCCCCCCTCCCCCCTGCCCATCGTCGATCCCCCGGGGAAACCACGGGACCAAGAGACACAGCTTCGGCCCCTTGGATCTCGAACGACGGAGCACCCGCGATCGATTATCTGGCCTCCCCTCGACTCGTGCTGGGAGCACGTTAATTTATCCGGCGCGCGGGTAATCCGGCTAATTGCGGCCGCGCGGCGGACTTCCGAAAACTCGGAATTAACGAACGCGAAACCCGGTTCTCTTCCCGAATCGTGAGCCGGAACTCGCTCGCGTGCGATCGCACGAAACGATCGCGATCCTTTCGAGCAAAGGAACTCGCAAGTGTGGATCGGAGGCCGCCGAAGATCGTTGTAAACTGCGACGCGTCGCGGCGAGTGGCGACGGCAACACGACCGTTGTATTACGTATGCTCGGCCTGAATTATGAAAGCAATTAATGTGGACCGGTAGCCGAGACACGGGCACCGTGAACCGGTACGTCGTCTTAGGTCGAAGCGGCGGCCGAAGCCGCCCGGCTTGTCCGCGGCGCTGAACGGTACACGGGACACGCGCGTGTAGAACGATCTCGATGGATAGACTCGGGGCTCGGGTCCGGACTCGGCACCGGCACCGGGACCGACCGTTTTCTCGGTAAACGTCCTCCGCCGATCGTAAAGAACAAACGTTCGTTCTGCTCGATTTATGAAGAGCCGCGCCGAGCTTACAGCACCGCCAGAAGCCGATGCGATTCTTCATTTAACGCGACACGTTCCGAACAGCAACCGCAAAAATTTTTATGAAATCATAGTAATTTCACCAATGAAATCAACGCTGGGTAGAACGAATTTGCCGCGGGAAATATTAGCGCAATTGTTTTCTGTTCCAGCAAAACGAATTTCAAAAGCCAAATTAAAATCTGATCTGAGATTCGGTTTTATTGTAATATATTCAATAGGCAGAGTGTTTCCTGGATTTTTAGACTCATATTTCACGCGAGAGATATTAATTTTCTAAATTCAAAATTAAGTTCAATATTTAATTATTAATTATAAGATTTATTCATTGTATGATTTTAATATCGTAGGCATTTTTGAAGTTAACCCTTCGCACTAGAATGGTGATTCTAACGCACCACTAAGTTTATTATGTCATGTCCCAAAATAATTTTTATACTAATATAGTTTAGATTTAAAAAATTCTTGACAGTAAAACTATTGGTACGAGTCACAAGAAATAATTTCATATGTATAAAATACATTTTGTCACATAAAGTGGAAATATTATAAGCTAGAGGAATTATTTTAGATTTAGAGTTGCAATAGCTTCGAGTGCAAAGGGTTAATATTCAACGCTTAACGTGATAAATGGTACGCGAATTTTTATAAAAATCACTGATACGTCGGTTTACGATAGAGTGCTAATAAATAATGTACAAACATTTGTTGATCCAACTCTACATAAACGATTCATCGTATCTAATTATTAGCTGGTGTATAAAATAATAAATGCGTAAAAAACTATACTGTAAAATGTCTTAGCAATTTCATTGAATGATACTTAATGCTTTCGCAAGAATTCTTAGACCTGAATTTTTACTTAACGCCACCAGCAGGCGGATCGCCATTAACATCCTCTTCGATTTCATAAATGATATTATACGTCTGGTGGTTGAAGAGCAGCTTCCGCGTGTGCACTGTTTGAATATTCAAGTAGAAAATGTTTGATCACGAAGACAGCTTTGACGAAACACTTTGCCCACGCGCGATTCTCCGACAGCGAGCACAGCAACACGAACGAGCGCGCACGCCGTAAATACATAAAATCAATTCCGCGACGCAAGTAGACCGTCTTAATTTACATAGGGCTTCTATCCTAGTGTTTAAGGACGCGGAAGATAATTAACAGGACGGCGGGGAAAGGTATCACGTCCGTCACCTATAAATTAAATGTCATTCTATTTGGACTCGGGTCGAGGCTCGCGACAGCCTCCGATTAATTTCGAGATTAAAACCCGCTGCGCCGTGTCCGGCTCGTGAAACATCAAATAGCCGAATGTGTTGCACGATGGCCGATTATCTTAAACGTTGGAATCGAGGTGGGTGTTGCTTGAAAAGTATTTTGATTGAATAACGCGTCGAAATAAAAATGATGAAACACAAATTAAATGAATCGTCCCGCTAAAGAACTTATATCTGATCATTAGACGCCACTTCTGCTTACCGTAACTATGCTTCTAATAGATAACATGGGCATGTGTACGTGCCACCATTTTAGGTCAACGTAAATTACTTTGCCTTGCATCGTTGCGCATGCGAAATAAATCGTTATGTACTGTGATAAAGCATTCATATGCGAACGGTTCGGTCTAAGATGATGCATGCGCGCTATGACCTGTTCCGCAAACCAGCGAAGATTAATTTAGCACTGTAATTTCAAAACTGATCTATTATTCTAGAGTCTGTGCCCCTTGATTGGTTCGTGTAAGCGAGGTTCTGTTATAATTTCGATCGGAAGTTTTGAAGCAAATTGCAGTGGGTCAAATGGGGATAATTACGCAGCCGATAAAAATGGTGAAGAATTTCAACGTTTCGTGGTCGGACGAACTGCGTTCGAAGCTAGCGTTGTGGAAGGATTTCTTGAAAGTCCGAGTTAGCTCTACCAAGAGCGGCAGGCAACACCCCGTCGATCGTAGTAACGGGCAGCACGCGCGGACGCGGCCGCGGCCGACGCGACGCCCACGTAAAAAGGCGGAGGAACGTTACGGTGCACCTTAAATTAAATCGAGAGCCCGTGGCGTTACGGTGGCGTAATATCATCCGCCTCGAGAGTGTCCCATAAACTACTATCGTCATGGACAAAGTGATATCGAAACGGCACGAGGACGGCTTCCGCTTAAATCCTCGCGCCGCGCGCCGCGCCTAAATAATGCACCGAGTTGAACCGTTGCGTTGATTCACTCGATACCTGCATACATTGTTTAATCACCGTCTCCGTTATGCTCGCACGATCGCTTTACGGCGAGGATGGGCTACCGTGAATTCATCGTATTCTTTGGTGATCAGCAGCTGTGAATCTTCCTCCGATGGGACTAAGTGTCGCTGACCGTAAAGCTTCTGTACGATTATCGATTAACCCTTTGCACTCGAAGCCATTTCAACTATAAATCTGAAATAATTTTTCCGACTTCTAGTGTCTCCATTTTATGTAACAATATTTATTTTGTGCATATGAAATTGAGTCTCGTGACTCATATAATAGTTAATTTTTTAACAATTTTTAAATCTAATCTTTGGCGATGTCTATTAAAAATAATTTTGGAATGCATTACAGTAAAGTTTAATCGCGCCTCCAAATCGCCACTCGAGTACTAAGGGTTAATATATCGAACGGAACGATAGATAAATCGGTGAAAGACATATTTTATATATAGCAAAATAAAAGGAGCAAGATGCTTAAAATAATTGAATGAAATACAACTAGATAAACGAACGAGTAAATGATCACAGACAAAGTAGAGTAATGAATAATCTTACGCATCCTCTCGCGGCCGCCGCCGGGCTCAGAATCGATAAATCTCGCCTGTCCAATTTGAATCGAGCTTCCACCGCGTTATAGCTCGACACAAAAAGATCCTCGTTTACAAATTCCCCTGGCTAGTTGCAGAGGTTTCAAAGGACCGGCGCCGACGTTGGTGTCCTAGCCGGTTGAATGAAATTCCGAAATTCTGCGAGTCGGCCGAGTTCGCGTAGCACGAGGAAGACGGGGACGACGAGGACGAGGACGAGGACGAGGGGTCCCGTGCCGGTTGCTATCGCAATCTCTCGAAACGGATCGGCTGACGAGGGACACGGAGGCAATCGATAAGGTCTGTCGTGCTCGGTGAGCACAAATCAATGTGGCCGCGGAGACCCTTCCATCGTAAGGGCCATTAAAGCGCGCTCACCATAAAATATTTTATCCAGTTTGTGGATCGATTCGAAATCCGTAGAGCGCGAGCCCGGGCATCCGGAGAGCACGGCGCTCCTCTCGGCTCTCGGCTCTCCTCTCGGACTCTCGGTGTCTACCCCGGGCGTTTCCTCTCCGAGATCGGGGCTTCGGGGCCAGCCTTTTTCGGCGCACCAAATTCATAAATAATGGCTCAAGACCGGACCCTGCCTCGTGTATCACGGCCTGAATTTGTAGTCTTTAAACCTTTTAAGGTTTTTGCGTTAGGGACGCGCGCCCCGATCCTTATAATCGCCTCGTGGATCCTCGATCGCGACCGGAGGATTGTCTTCGGGGCCCGGCGTCTCCTGGGCCCCGCGGCATCGGAGAGCCCGATCACCGATCACTGACCCCCCGCTCAACGCATTCCTTGACACAAGTACTGCCACTTGGCCACTTGACCACTGTCCTTCCTCCTCGCCTCTTTCCTGCAATGATCCTTCATTGTCCACGCTCGAGCTCGGGATCTACGGAATCCGGCAGCCGAGCGGCGCGCCGCGGCGCGGCCTTTCCGACCTCGTCGATCCCTTTGGATCGCTCGCTCGCTCGCGACTGTCGAGTCGCGTCTCGTCTCGTCTCGTCTCGTCGTAAAAATCTTCCGTAAAAAAATTGATTGAAGCAAGTAATCCCTGTGGCAGAGATGAATTTATGTAATGAGCACAGTTGGTCGGCTTCGATCTGACTGATGGCCCTTTGCCCGATTGTCTGGCCCTTGTTTTCGTATGGGCATCGCTGGTTTTTAGCTGGCCCGGTATCTCATGTGTCTTCGAATATTTTCTAGAGATTTGTACTTTTTAAAATAAACATGCGCTCTCTTTTAAACGGATTTATTTACGTATTGAAAGTATTGAGAGCAGAGGAGCCTTGGTTATTCTTTCATTACGGTTTTCTGTGGTTAAAAGCTTTTACCTTATAGGATACGGATTTTGGATTCTGGTTAGATTCAGTCTTTCGGTTAATACCCTAAGATATAATTACAAGTTAGATGATGCTTCCCTTATCAAACTGTAAGAATGAAAGCGAACGAAAATATCCGAGAAAGAACAATTCAGCCGTACATGTCGAAAATTGCCTAAGTTCATTTTCCAAAAATGTCGAGATAGCTATTTTAATATTTACATATTTACATAATTTCATTTCAGAAAATGAACGCAGTAATCCTTATAAACACAAAAACATACAAACCTTAGCAGTAATTTTTAGATCTACTGAAACGTAAAATCCTTAAATATCTGGCTTCGAAAATAAATGGCGAGGAAGGAATCTAGTCGAAAAGAGCTAATGGCAATTTTTCTAACACGATCCTTTGTAAACGACAGAGAAAAGGTAAGCACCGATGCAAACGCAAAAATAAATTGGGTATGCGAAAGAAGAAGTTGAGAGCTGTCAGTTTAAATAACTGTAAGAATAGTATTGATTTCGATGCTACACATATGAATCGTGACCCAATCGCAATCGTCTAAAACGCGCGGGTTTCTTGCGGGGTCCACCTGGTCCCGGTAAAAAGCCACCCTCTTACATAACCACCCTTTCTCCGTGGCACAAAATTGCCGGTGGCAAGAACGTTCTGTAGAATCGGATTCAACAGGGATTCTATTAGCGTCCAGCGGCGCGTCGTTTTACATAATGGCCGGCGAACAGTTTCTTCCGTCCTCCGGGCTCTCGAAAGGAATCAAAGCGCGCACGTTCCCCGCGTCAAAACTCCTGTCTCCGGCGCGGTGACAGACTTTCTACCGCCGCTCCGCTCGTGTCCCCTGTTTTCCTTCGGTCGAAACAATTTCTTTGTCGTTCTCCTCGCTCTCGTCGCCTGCCTCTGCTCCGCGTGGCTCGGCGCGCGGCGCATTGTACGCGGATCCCCGGACAAGAACAGGTAGACTAGAAGAGATAACGGTAGTGGCCACTGACAAACCTGACAGCCGTTTCTTTCATGGCCGTGTGTGTTCATCCGACGGCCCTCCTTTCCACCCTTCCCACCGCTCCATATAATATTCTATTGTAAATAAGAACCGCGTCGAAACGCTCACAGCTGTCCGCGAGATATCTCCTCGGGATCTCGATTCGACGGCTTTTCGACTACGGAGTTGAGAGGCGTTTCACGTTCGACTTTCCTTCCGTTTCGTTCTGGTTCTAGCCGAGATTCGTTGTTACTCGAACGTCGTCGTCGTTGTCGTCGTCGGAGTGGCAACGTTTCAAACCGTTCTTTCCATACCGAGATCCGTCATGCGTCATTATGTCCACGAAATGCCAGCTTTGTGAGCGCACCTTCGAAATTCATCACGGTTCAACTACATATTCTGCGGACACGAAGATATATACGGTGTAGAGAATCAATTCGCGGTAATTAATTCGGTGTTACTCTACATGGTGAGTGAAAAGAAACCGGTTCGTTTTTTCGTGGGGGTAGTTAACGTTGCGGCAGCCTTTGCTCCGTAAAGCAGCAAATTTACGGAGGAGCTCGCAGCCGCTGTTTCTTACGATGCGCTTCGATAGATCACTCGCGTGCCGGGTTACAAAGAAATTCCTTGTGGAAACAAGACGACAGCTTTTTCCCAATAACAGCGTAATCCGAAAATAAATGGTTACCTTGTTGGTGGTTTATCGAACGCGATGATCTCGTCGGATAGAGTGGAAAATGTGTGCAACGTGTTCTCCTACGTTTCGGGCGGATCGCGCGATCGTCCGGCAGCGGCGCGCCGACTCGAAAATTCGAAAAACTGGTTAGGAGATCGGCCGGGATAAGCGAAGTTTCCGTGGCGATTTTAAGAGCCCACGAGCTTTCGTCGTGGTAGCGTTAGTCGTCCGAAAGCTGTCGGTGGGTTCTTCAGGTCGTGCCGCGCGGTAATCCTATACGTCTTGAGAAACTGGTTTCCGCACGACGTGTTGCGGGTAGCGCGCAAAACAAATTAATAACAAGAACATCATAACCGCGGCCCCAAGGCTGCCCAAGACGCTCACGAGCCGTTGCTGATATACCGGGTGATCCGCTCCTATTGTTCTACGAGAGCCTTCCGCCTTCCGCGGTTCTTACAATGTTTGTGATCGTTCCAGCAATTCAGGAGTCTCTTAAAATTTGAATATACATGCTGAGTTTGTGTGTTCGAGATACCGAAGAATCAAAAATCTTGTTACATTGGTCGACTTTCATTTTGGAAACCTTATAAAATAGAAAAGCTTATTAAGCCATTACTTGCTGCAATTCAATAATCAATGAAATTATAAAAATATCTACACAGGACTTTTATTTTAAGCTCACTTAATTACCCCTATTATTATGAGTGAACTACTGCAAATATAAAAAGAAACATACAAACAGAAATATATTTGTATCCCAAAAAATTGACAATGGCGAGTATTGGGTTAAATAGAAAACCTTGAACTTAAGATTTCTGTGTAAAATATTTTAAAAAAATTTTTTAAATATTTTTCTTAAGCAGAAGAAACGTTCATAGAATACTCCGTATCGGAACGGCATTATGAAACACGGTTATTATGATTATTGTCATGCTAGTTCGAGAATTAGAAATGCTGTCGCTAACTGAAGTGACAAGCTGTACACCGTACACGTTGCTGCACATCGCCTTAGGGCTTTGCAGGTATAATGCGAGCTGTTTTCTGATAGCGTGTATGTACAGGGGAGTGCATAAATAACTGGATCTGTGTACGCGCATAATGCGGAATAGAGGCGTGTTACGTGACCTAGTGGCAGCCTATCGATAGTCAGGCGTGCTCTGCGTTACCTCATCGCGCAACAAGTCAGCTGCCGTCGACTTTTTTCTCTTCTGGAATAGATTTTCCGGAGCATAATTGAGCAGAAACTAACGATCGTCGGCTGTAACAATCATCGCCGCGGCTGCGACATTAAACAAACAACGATTCTGTCAAAGAACAACCACATATCGCGTGTTTTTCTCTAGAATTTTATGAACGTGTAACTTATAGCAGCCATTAGAATTACCAAGTCGCTGAAACCGCGTAAAATTCTGTATTATTTAAGTGATTTTAACAAGTAGAAAATTAATTAATACATGGCTGCTTTTTTTATATACAATTTTGTCACTTATAATTTTTTAGAGCCATTAAAATCACCAAATCACTAAAACCGCGTAAAATTCTATATCATTTAAGATTGATCTTGACAAGTATAAAATTAATTAACACATGTTTGCTTTCTTTATATATAATTTTATCATTTATAATTTTTTAAAACTTCCTAAATGCCTAAAGCAACTTGATACTATAATTTTGCTGCAGCGGATTACAAAGGCTACCGATACACCTTTTCGCTAGCAGTATAATAAATTGGAATAAAACAGTTCAACGAAAAATAATTATCGTCGAGTCAACGATTCGCCAATGGCCGCTTATCTATCGGTGGGATCGAGCGGAATGATTAAAGGATACCGACGCGAAAAAGGCGTCGATCACGATATCGCGAGCAAGCTTTTAAGAGGCCTGCGCGCCGGTCTCGCCACAGGGTGGACCTTCCGTCTCGATGCCTCAAGGTCAGCGGTGACCGGCAATGCCGGGTCAAGACGATCTTTACTTTTCAGGATAACAATGGCTGAGTCATGCGATATCGTATCTGGCTGATACACGACTCGCGGGATCCTTAACAGCGAGGATACCTATCGTGATCGAGCGTGTACCACGGGTTGGTTCTGCCTCGATCCGTCGATCTTCATGGTTTATTTTCTCGTTATGTTATGACTCGTGTCTCGCGGCAGCCTTCGCGCGCATTTTCTGATGTTTCTCGAACGCTCGGAGATTCGTTTCTTTAATTCATTTCGATCATTCACACGAGATTCATATTTTAAGATCGCTTCGATAGATGGTTCTGCAAAAAATTCGTGGACTTTGTACGTTCAAGTGGCGCATTTACCTTGAACGGGCACGACGAGAGATGTGGGAGACATAATGTTCGCTTTTGCAATGGCTGTACTTATTTTTTTTATAACTCCGACTCGGGAGTTGAAGATTTCCTCGTTATTAATTAAATAAACACTCTTCGCAACTCCGTAGTTCGAAATTATTGAGCAACCGATGCCAAGTACGATAAATAATGGTAAATAATAATGCTAGAGAATAGTGTCGTTTGTCTTTAATTTTAACAGATTCTTCGACTAGATTCTATGAATGTAATTTCATTGAAGCGAGCGCGTGGTTATTGAAAAAGCGATTAAGGAGCAACAAGCCATTAGTCTGGCCCGAATAATTCCGCGTGCAATAATATGACCGCAATGGATTTTAAAAGAAGACGAATGAGGAGCATTATCCGCCGTGTGATAAATCGAACGTTGTTACCATTAACGGTCCGCGCTGTACATCAAAGTCGACGGGGAAGATCGAACTGTTTACGGTGGCCGGTTCTTTTTCTTTTTCTCAAACGAAACAGCAGATACGGTGATAGGTGACCCAGTATGCCGATTTGCATGTGATAGATTCGAATCTGGCGTTTATCAGCGAGGGGAAGTCGGCGTACAAATCGGATTTTTACGCAGATGAACCGAGGTCGATTTAGTTTGAACCACATTTATGCATACAGCAGACCGGACTTAACAGTTTAGCTTCGACACCGTGCGGGACGCGCCAGGTAAAAATAATATCAACTGTACCGATGCGATTGCAGCAACGCGAGAACGTTCGGTTCCTAAAAATAATCTCGTTCCTGCTTTCACATTCTACCTCCGGGTTGCCCGCTTTCCTAAAAGGCTTCTCCCAATCCCATCCGTTCAGACGAAATGCTAAAAACAAAGCCTAAATCAACACCGTTACATAAAAAGGTCGAAATTACCTAGTCGATAATGATTATGGTGTATCTTGCCTCATCTACTCAAACACGTTTCATCATCGCGTAAAAAACTGCGCAGAGTTTCAGAAGCTTTTCTAACAAATTGAACTTAAATAACTAGGTTGGTCCCGAGTGATTTCTTTTTATTTGCTGTAAATTCACCAAAAGGGATAAGAAAAATTTTGTTCACAATAAGGGCCGTGTTAACGATTCGCAGGTGTTCGGCGAACAAAAAGCCGGCTAATTTCTGCCACTCGTAGGACCGTTCGTTAATATTTGAAAGTTGACTATCCTCGCAGGTCTCTCCCGCGGCAGAAGGCGCGGAGGGAAAGGGCGCGCGGTGCGGTGCGGCGCGGCGTGCGTGCCACCTGGAACGAACTCTGTTCCCGGGCTCGGGGGGGATATTTGCATGCGACACGACGCCAGAATGCGGCACTGCCCGCTCCTCGATACCGATTCCCTTCCCCGGCCATCCTTTTGCTCGTTTTCGCGTCGTTTGTTTATCCGCCGCGGCCGCGACCGGCCGAGAGAATCCTCTTAAAACGATTTTTCGTCGGTCGCGGGATTCCTGCCGGGGTATACGCCGCGACTCCTTATGAAAATACCAACGGCAGAGCGGATTACGGCTGCTGGTAATGGACACCGAACGATCATCCGTGTCCGGGGCAGCTTCGTTAATTATTCTAATTAGAAGCGAGCCGGCTTGCCCTCTCGTCGACCCCTTATTCCGCGACACGGCCCGCCGGATCGGCGAATCAAACGTCTCTTACGGAGAAATCCGAACGATGGGAATGACTCATTGTTGATCGCGACGGCCTCGATGATAATGGCGAGCCGCTGTTGACTAGGTGCAGCGCTCTGCAGGACTTTGCGCGGTTGCGTGTAATCCATGTGCTTTTTGTGAAGGAATTTAGATGGAGTGATATGTGGGTTTAATTCGAGGGATGGATGGTTTGTTGCTCTTTCAAATGTTGGAGTTTGGAGAATATTGTTTAGAGGATGTCTATGGACGAAGCTGTTCCAGAGAACAGTTGGCAGGATCATTGATTAGGGATGATCTTTAGAGCAGTGGTAGACTGAAAAGGTAAAATAAATAGATAGTAATAGGAATAGTAAATAATAAATAATAGTAGATAGTAAATAGTAGATAGTAAATAGTAGATAGTAAACAATAGTAAATTAGAGGATATCTATGGACGAAGCTGTTCCAGAGTACAGTTGGCAGGATCATTGATTAGGGATGATCTTTAGAGCAAAGGTAGACTGAAAAGGTGAAGTAAATAGATAGTAATAGGAATAGTAAGTAATAAATAATAGTAGATAGTAAATAGTAAACCATAGTAAATAGTAGATAGTAAACAATAGTAAATAGGTATACAGTTTAGTAAATCGGTGTACAGGTATATAGGTACACAGAATACAGACATATGCTACTGTTTATCTTAACTAGAAACAGCAATTAGCGACAGACACAAATATCTGATATTTTATACTTTTGAAAATTTAACATGTCACTCAGACATTTCTAAGAGTTTAGCTTCCTTCTTTTTCACTAGAAATGGACAATGAGATTGACTGTGAAGGTGATGCCCACGAAAGCGCCGCATTGCCACTTTCACAGTGCAGTGGAATAAAAGTAAACCGCTTGTAAAATAAAAGACTTGAAATATCGGGAAAAAATCCATGAAAATCACGAATCTTGGCCGTGTCGATCAGGAAACGTTGAAGATCGACGGCGCGCGAGAAACGGCCGAATCGCGAGCTCGAAGATTGGCTTACTCCAAAGTTGCTCCGCAACTTGTTGCTTCTTGCAGCCGATTCGGTAGACGCCGAAGCTCGGAAAGGAGAATAAACACGCGATAATCGCCGCGGCCAGATCTCTCCTCGATATCGGTTGATTCTTTCCGTGGTTGCTGGGGATACAGCGAAAGCGAACAGCAGCGGCGGCAGCAGCAGCAGCAACCGCGGCAAGAGAATCGGCAGGACCGAAGAGGAAAACGGGCCCGCGCCGCGCGGCGACGCGCAGAGGCCGGGGAGCCACGAAGGTGAACAAAGAAGGAGAGGAGAGAGGAGAGCCGAGAGCCGAGAAGAAGGAGCATTATGGCGTACGCGGCGATTCAGCCGCGATAACTTTAACGCACGTGGAATGTCGGACTCGCCGAGTAGGCAATTATAACTCCGCGTCTCGATCCCGGGGCCCGATGCACTTTACAGAAGAAAGGGAGGAGGAAATAAGAAGAAGACAAAGGAGAAATCAACGGAGGGTGGACGGCGGGGAAGAAGAGCGATGTTTTTTATGAGAACGCCGCGCCGCACCGCGCCGCGCCGCGTCGGTAGATAGGTAGCGAGTGTGTTCCGCCGAGGATTAATGGTTGTTCTCTCTGCCCGTTTTCGATAGCGAGTCCCATTGACAAAACCTCCGTGGCTCCTCGGGATCGACGCAGAAAACGGCGTTCCCGAGACGCTTCGACGTGAAGGGTCTCGCGATCTTTTCCAGAAAATCGAGCGGTACGATCGCTTCATTAAAATCGAATTCCACCGCGGATACGCAACGTCGAGCGAACGTGTTGCGTTACGGCGGCTTGATTGGTCGTTGCGAATTAGAGCTGCGCAGGATTTTAAATACCTGAGGATCTTTTTGTCCCGCGGTTGCGGAACGTTCCAACGTTTGAAAGAATGCCGGCTCCGACTCTGAAATTAGACCTTGCCACGATTCCGCGCGCTTTACATGTGCCTGCAACTATGTAGGAATGTATTTTTTCAGTGCTTTTTAGCCACGGAGAATAAAGACAACAATTGTGTCAGAGTTGGAATGAACATGTGTGCGGTTTCAAAGACCTTTAAGATTGCAAGAGTTAATGATACGATATTTATGAAACGTTCGGAATACGTCCGATCTTGGCGACGATTCTCTTTGAATATTTTTTAAGAACTCGAGTGCTCGTTTCCATTTAAACTTGTGTCCACGATGTATAGGGTGAGTCTCGTAACGCGACTCTTCAAAGATTATTCCTAGATCATTGTCCGACAATTTTAAACAAAATTTCCGTCGAAAATTGCTTTCATTTGTCAAGGTTTCATTATCCAATTTCTTTTTCTGCGTATCAAAAGACACCCTGTACATGTATATTAATTTCGACAGCGTTCCGCACTGTATACATATAGTCTGCGTTTTAAATGCAGCAGCACTTCTCTGAATAGTTTTTAAGAATCCCATAAAGTGCCGCATGAAAACGAGATTTGACTGAAGCCTCCGATTATGCATATGTATACGCAAGGATGATCCTCGGATATTTCGGGCATTCCTTAGCCAAGGATCCATTAGCAGGAGAACAGCAAGGACATGGGAAGGAGGCACTGGATGAAATGAGCCGGCTCGGAATGTTTTACTCATGGTCGGCCGATAAAACCCCACCGCGGGGATCGTTACGGCCGCCGATTACCGTTAACGTCCAACCAACAACGCCGGACAAGCGCTTCTAAACTCGCTTTAAACACTTAGAAATACGATCCTGCGGACCAAGGATGAGCCCGTTCCGCGCTTAGGCAAGGCCGTGAACCGGGGGGCTGCCACTCTGGGACTCCGGGACTCGCTGAGCCCACGATTATTCCATTTTTTTCCGCGAAGGACATCAAAAGAGGTTTTGTTCTCGGCTGCGGGCCAGTCGAACCATTCTTCCGAGTGCTTTTGCTAAATTCACCGATCCACTACCGTCGAAAAAACCTATCGCGCGTTCGCGTCGGATATTCGACCGATTTCACAAATACCTGCACGTGACCGCGAGGATACGCGAGAGATGTCGTTTTTTTTTCTTACTACGTATAGAAAAATAATTACGAATTGCAATGATTGATCGATGTCGCAGAGGTCGGACGAACGATCCGGCATCGTTTTACGCGAGATTGATAGGCGAAGATAAGAGGAGGTTTCATGGGAAACGTAGGAACGGGTATCGGGAAATGCAGCGCGCTTGCAACTTTCTTGCAGGCAGTAACTTAAAATTTGAATAAAATATTGCCGCGGCGAGAAGCTGGCCGGCGACATGCATTCTGTATACTTAGCAGCGAAGATTTATTACCGTCTGCCATCTTAAAGTTTATGGCCAGAGCACGGAATATCAACGTAAAGGCAATTATTTAGCTGTCGGGGAATTATATTTGCGGGTAATTTGAAATTATTAAGAACCTGCATACGAGAGCAGAACAGATTTTAATGCGGTTTAGTCGGACCGCTTTTACTGCGCGATCCCGTAAATCCCGCAAATTACGCGGGAAAGAATTTTTTAAACATAGGATATTTTATTTCTTTGAATTTCAATTATTTTAGGATCTCGGTACAAAAGTTACGCTTAAAAGTGAGCCATAATTATCAAAGCCTTAATTATCAAAGCTTCAATTATCAAATTTTTAATTATCAAAGTTTCAATTATCAAAGTTTCGGTTCCCAAAGCCTTCGAACGTCGAAACTTCAATTGGATTTTGACGTACCGATTTCTTATAGCGTGATTGCGCACAGGGGTTAAACAAAACGCGATTTTCGCGGCGAAGAGAGAATCGGTGTAGGTGGCGTTGGACGGTGGAGAAAGTGCAATAAATTATTTCGCTAATCCGAGGGGTTGGTTTGCTCGGCCCGATGGGTGGGACGGCAAACGAATACGCAAAAAGTTGGTGGGTAGATGAATGGATGGTTAATATAAATGTTAACGTAGCCGGCAGACACCTGAGAGAACGCGAGTCGCCGATCGATGTGTAACAATCGCGGGTCGGCTCGTGTTCCCAGGACATTGCGACCTGTTTTTAATTAAACGATATTTCAATGGAAACGTTCATTCAATCATCTTTGTTTTATTACCACGATTAATCATCTCGTTGCGTAAGGCGTGCACCTGCTCTCGTAGAACCGTTCCCGAAAGAATCCGGTGCAATCTTATCGAATCTGTTGTCGAAAAACCAGAAAAACCTGTGGACTCGAACAAATTTATATTTAATTACAACAGCTTTAAAATGCTCGAGAATCTTTTTCTTAAGTGGACGTTTCATTTAATTTGTAGATTGAAAGTAATATAATAACTGAATGTTAATCTTTTCTCATGACTCAGTGTTTTGTACTTCACCTGCTCACCTTTGATTTTTACTTTTATATTATAATATCATTTTTTTTCCTTTCTTTTTTATACTATTTATAAGGTTACTTCCAACCATATACATAATTTCCACGTAACTCAAAAGGGCCTCACTGGCCCGTTAATAAAGAATAATAATAAACTATTTATTTTTCACAATCGAGTGGAGGCAAATGTAGAAATTTTCACAGTACTCTGAAAAGTAATACAAATATATTTGTCCGTTAACGAATCATTCGGAAAAACAAATGGCGCGGTCCGAGGGTAAAATTGTGGACACTCCGCGTTATGCCAATGTCCGACGAGCAATTTTGCAGTTGAAGCGTGCCGCTCCGGGAAGGTTAATAAGATCCTGTTCGCCCGTGAACCGAGCTACAGCAAGACCTTCCCCGGTTATCTCTCATAATCGCGCTCGGCCCCTAAAACGAGCTTGCTAACAACCAATTAAATTAGGCCAAAGGTATCCGCGATTATTCGCCGACTAAAATCCGTTCCCCCGTTCTTTTTGTTTCAGGTGAGTTCACGCGTCAGCCTCTTGACCGCAGCCGCAGCCGGGGCCTGACCTCAAGGAAGGACGGTAATGCACCGGGGCCCCGAGAAGATAACTATCGGTGTTCGTTAGCAGGCCCGAAAAACCGGCACTTAAAAACAAAACGGGGCCCGAGCCGTGCCCGGGCCCGTGATGGTGGTGGTCGCGCGAGCTGCGTTCGTGGAACGGACCCGCCGAATATGCCCGCGCACATACAGGGTGTCCGTGCTTTATTGGATCAGTGTTTCCCCCGGAAATGGTAACAAAAAAAGTAATATTAAAAAGTAAAATTTAATCGATGCGTGACACATTGTACGAGTGACAAGATCTATGTTTTTAGAGGTCTTTTATAATCTTTATTTTTACGAGTGAAAATTGATAAGTATAGATGGAAAAGTTTACATGTCGTATAACATAATTAGACTTTATGGTTATATAAAGCCAAACATAAAAGAAATAAATTATATATTTCTAAATGATGCATTCAGTGCTAAGTCGTATCATAATAATCTTGACAATTTCTTCATTATAATACTTTTACCTAATTATTATCTTTACTTATAAATCGCATAAATCGTGATAGACTATATTCTTAATGCGACTCCAGTTACTTTCTAAAGTATTATTCACAAAATAGTTGCATCAAAGAAACTGACACATTCGTATAAATATAACACTTGAGAGGATTCAATTTATTTCTTTTACGTCTGACCTTGCCCGACCTTGACGCGTTCATAACATTCTATCGAATTTTTCATTCCAGCAGATAATCGTGTCACTTGTAAAATAAACACGGTAGATCATTGCACCCTAAAAAGTTTTATCGGACATTTATGATTTTTCGGAGAAACGCTGGCTCAAAATAGAGCAAACACCCTGTATAATATAGTCCGGGGCCCGGAACGGGTCCGTGTCCCGAGTCCCGAGTCCCCGAGATAGTTGGTTCGTTTGCTTGTGTAATGTGGTCCCAGATCGAGAGGATAGATTAACAGGGGGATACACGTGTCAGGCCCAGATTGACGCGATTCCATTTTAACGAATTATCTCGGCCGTATCGGGGTCCGAATGGCGGAAGGATCGGTGTCGTTTTTCCCCCTTTTTCCTGGAGGGAGTAGTTCGGTAGGTGACTTGTCTCCGCTGGAGGATCTGTATGGGGGATTCCGATGGGATCTCGGAGGGGTGGTTCTCTCGCCATGCCCGGAATCTCTCGTCCACGGCGAGATACATAACGATTGTAAATTATGACTTACCATTAAAACCGTGGGCTCGATTTTCAACGAAAATTTATTGCGGGCTCGGGCTTATGCTAATCCACATTCTTGCCGGCTGGTCCTGAAAAATTCGTCCCGGAGATTTATCTAATCCGTTTATTAATAGATTTAGCGAATTCTGCAGTTCGGTTTTATAACCAATTCTCTTCATTTATTATAGTAAACTTCTTGCAACATTTCCCTTTTTGCCCCATTCAAATATCAAATTGCTATACACATGTACATACAAATTCTATATACTACACGTAGATATCATTTTTAAATCAAGTATGTTTCAAACCGAAAGACTTTTGGTCGTGCCACTTTCAAACATTGTAGCAATCGTTCAAATAAATTTGTTCGAACGCGTAAACGTTAAATTCGCCATTAGCGAAAGGTACGAATGAATATTCATGCAGAGATTTGTAGTGCAATTTACCCGTATCGATTGATCCGACACAACCCGAGCACTCGGCGAATAAAACGAAGAAACAGCTTCGAAGAGTTAGAACTTCGGGGATCAACAGGTTTCGCAATAATTAAAGTACGTGGGCGATTTTTCAGAACCCGTTTCCGCAAGAGAGCGAAACCGTGGCGTTTCGGAAGCACGCCGCGGCGATGGAAATCAATTTATATGCGCGTTTATAGAGCACGCTCGCGTTAAAGTAAGCCGCGACCAGCATTTATGCAAATGCAAAACTGTCGACCGGCCGCGACAAGCGTCTGCACTTAATTTATTTTTCCTCCGGCAATTTTGTAGAGCGTTACGGAGAGCGGCTTGGCTTTAAATGGACGTCGGCGCGGAAAGGATTGCCTATAGAGAAAGGAGGGCTCCTTGAAAAATGAGTTTGAATAATATTAATACGATAAGTGAGACTCCGGACGAGGAATAGTCACGTGGAGGAAGATTGATCGGCGCTCATCCGTCAGGCTTTACCATCGAATAACTCGGCGGAGGCGAGGCGGCGCTCGGCCGACTAATACGATTTTTAAATTACAATTCGAGAACCGCCTTATTTTGTCGCTGCCAAATTATTCTTTTGCCTCGCTTCGCGAAATAATTGAATCAATATCGTGACGATCGAATACCCCCTTTTGTTCGTTGTATACTTAATTCCTAAGTTTACCGAAATTCGTTTCCGCGTCCCCTTGAATCACGTTCAAAGTCTTCTGCTTCGCAAATATCAATTTCGTGGACGAATTTAGAAAGCGGTAAATCATCTTGCCACACGGTGGACTAACCACAATGATATAACTCGAGCCGAGAGCAGTGAACGTCGCCGAACAAAAAGATTAATATAATCCTCGAAAAACTTCAACTTCCCAGACGATTAATTAAGATCCGATCGAGCGAGTCGCATTCAAGCTGGCGCATACTTCGTGTTTCCTTAACATGGTAGAGTGATCAAGTTGTAATAATTCAATGCGAAACGCGGGTATGCGGCGCGACATTAAAACGAGCGGATCGGCTCGCTGAAACTTGAACATCCAGTTGTTTAATCGTCATACGGAAAGCGGATGTTCCCGGCGTCTGCACAGTTGGCGATCTTCTTTCTGGTCCCTTACTCGCGTGTCGTTTCAATCTTCTTCCATCACCTAATCAATCATCCCTTCGAAATGGTACATATCAGAAATAATTCCGATGTACATTCGTAAACGTTCTCGCGTTACACTAATCTTCTTTCTGATCAAACGTGAAACATTCCGGGGCATTTTGTACTTGGTTAGAACGACAAATTTTCTATATCATGATGAAATAGAAATTAGGATTCACCAGTTTTTAAGTTAGGATAGACGCAGGATTGGAGGATCGTCTTCATCCTTTAGCAGAGTGGCAGGCGATTCTTTCGACGCGGAATCACCTGTCGCGGTCGTGTGATCAGGGGCGCCGATATTTCGCATAAATCATGGTCGCGCGAGATTCGCGTCATAACCCGGATCGGGCCCCGGCTGACCCGGGGTCCGTTTCACCGGGTCTGGCGTAGATTCGCCGCATAGATAGCCGACGGCACCGAACCGGAGCTGACAGAACGCATCTCGGCCGCACGTTTTACAAGTTGTTTTACAACCCGGGGATACAACGCCACACGCTGAGAGCCGCAGGACCTCCCTTCCCGTGGCAGAAGCGAGAAACGCCGCTCTCTTTTGTCCGGGACACGGGCCCTCGACTTTTCGGCCCCCGAGGTCCGAGGCCCGAGAACCGAGACGTCCTCCTGTCGACGCCTCCGCGAGTTTTAAGTGCCCCCCAAACAGTCCCAACAAAGTCTGTCTCTATGTGTGGCGAAACAGTTTTATTGGACGGTGTTCGCGCCTTTTTCAACCCCTTGGCGACAAGGGTGGCCTCGCGTGGCAGCTAGATAGCAAGAAGACAATTTTTATGTAGTCGAAAGAAGAAAGATGCAGTTTTTTTTAAATAACAAAAATAGAATGATATAAAATTAACTAGAGATATAGTTATTATAATTAGTTTAAGAGAAGGTGAATGTATTAAGTTGGAAACTATGAAACGAGCGTCGCACCTGAACACAGACTAAACAAAAGCGCCCGTTTCATAGTTTCCAACCTAATAGTTCTTTTTGGAAGCAAATAGTAAAGAAAACAAAAGAAAATTAGGTCATTACAGTAAAAACTGTATCAATTTCAGAAAAAGAACAGAGACAGAAAATTCAAGACAGTTATTAACGTTTCCATTTACTAAAACGTCACGAATTCGAATCCAAAGTATGCTAAATGTGCTTGTGTAACGATGCCTTTCCCAATTTATAAAACTTGTACCAAGTATCTGCATGAACGCTTAATATGCGCCGATCGGTTTAAGAATCGTACAGATTGCGTTGCCGTCTGATCAGATCATCGACGCGAGTTAATAATATGAACGTTTATTAAATGTTCCGTCTGTGGAGCGGCTTAGCTAACCGGCTAATTAGAGACGGTTGAAGTGCTGAACACATCAAGAGCCATGTGCTCGATCTGCTGGAGCACTTGCGAAACCGTTCTAGGGGCGAAAGAGCAGAGACGCGTGTTTCCCGAATTTTTCATAGAAATCGGGTAGAAAATGCGGGGCTATCTGAGAAACCGGTCGATCTGGTCGATCTAGATATGCCTTCGCAGTTGTTCCAGATCGTTGCGATATGCCCCGATATCTCTAGAGTTTCCATAACAGGTGGTTCATAAATTAAAGCTGGTTTCCTGAAATTAAGGATATTAATTGTAGAGGACGTTATTCGCGAATCGTTTAATATCCATCGAGATAAAAATGTATAACAGTCTAGCGCAATTACGGATTATTTACGCTCCAGCTTTTACTCTCATATATGAATTATAGTTAATATTTCAATACTTATTAACATATATCACATCAACGTTTGTTTCTCGCTGAATTATCAGCACTCGACGGAACAAAACTCAAAGATAATCGAATGCATAGAATATAATATTTTCATTTATTATCTCGCAGAGCAAGCTTTATTAAATTCTGGTATTTTATAATGACAGCCTGAAAAACAATGTGTTACAGTGCAATTTCCACCGCAGAAAAGTTAATAGTTTTCTTACATGCACTTGTTAAATCTTAACAGCAAGGAAATAATCCAGCCTAAGAGCCCGAGCATCCGGATTATGCGAAACCGTAAAATCAAAGGACGTAACCGATGAACAAAACATTTATCCTACGATATAGAAAAGATCGGGCAACAGCCATAATTGCGACAAAGTCGTCCAGCTGAAATAAATGGCCGGCTTCCTGTCGCTCGGTTGTCGCAATACGAACGCCGTATTACACTCCGCGCTTTGAACATTACAGTAATTAAGCGATCACGGGTCTTATATAATCGCGTCGCCGTGTTCGGAATTTATAAATGATCGTGCGGCGCCAACTGCCGATACTGGAAATACTGGATATTCCGGAATATCGGTGCACTCTCACTTAGCATGTCGTACAACCTAGCGTCTAGCGTCCGTTGCTGATAAGAGCGCATCGGTTATCGGGTCTAGAGTCGTCGGAGGCTCCTTGAAAGCGGAACGCGTAGAAAGGAAGATCGGTCAATTCCAACAGGCTTGAAACAATCCTCGTACCCACATCCTGAAGCTTTTAAATAAAAAGGCGATAATGTTCGACCTTCTTTTACTTTGTTTTTCATTTATCCTTCGCTCTCGTTTCTATTTATTTTTTAGAAATCGTTGAAAAGCAGATGCTTGTGACAACTACGCGAATCAAGGCAATTTTTAAACGAACGGATTTGACGCGGATGATCAGATTTAAGAGGCTAATTTACGCAGGCAGGAATCAAAATAATCACCGTCAACTTCCGTCATAATTTACCATTTAACGTAATTACACGTTTTCCCAGGTTCGAACACATCGACCTCGTAAGGTGTCTCACTTATCCAGAAATATTTAGCAACGCGCGTCGCTTCCTCGAATTTATTACAACTCGTTAAATCCCCATCTGGTTTCCTCCAGCGATGAAGTCACCTGCGATTATTATGCGCGCGAGCTCTCCTACGATACTCTTCCATAAAACCACGATACCACTTTCAGCTTAGATATACACGAACTCCCCCCCAACGAAGCGAACAATTTCTATAAATTCCGTAAGCCAGTCGTAAAAATCCGCCGACGACGACGCAATTATTAGATTCTCGCGCGCCGACAGTCCAGCGAACGCTCGATCGCAACATCTCAATCATCTTGCCGCGCGCAGAAACAAGCAAACGAATACCCTTTCGGGCGGGAGGTTGAATAAATCAAAACCGACAAGTTTACAACAAACCAAGCAATTTCGGTGCGGAGCTCCATCGCGTAGCCGAGGAGTTACGAGTTACTACTACGACGCGACTCGGCTCGGCTCCGACGCGCGGCCGGAGGGGTGCGCGTGCATCGCGCATGCGAGGAAGAACCGCCTCAATTATCAAGCTCGTTTGTAGCAACTTTGTTTACAACGTCTGTTGCCCGCTCGCATGCGTTTAGCCGGGGCCGCTCTTCGCCGACGCGGAGCGACGCGAGGCGACGCGAGGCGACGCGACGCGAAGCGACGACGGTTTTACAGCCGCGCCGCGACTTTACGCGCGGCATAAAAGCGCCCTTCTGTGAATAATTCTTCATTATTCGCGCGCGAGGACGTATCATTTCGTCCACTAAATAAACGCGCGCTCAGAATGCTCAGTTACAAGCCAGTATTTCATTAAACCGGGTAATAATAATGCGCGAGAGGGAATTACCGTTCCGTTCTGGCGAAATAGTTGCGTCCATTCCTCACCTATAGGGTGTCCGACGACATTCTGCGCGGATTTTTCCATCTCTATCCACTCGAGATAATGTTAGCTATACTATGCAGAAATAGAAAATATAATAGCATTTATGAATAGGATGTGATTGAACGATGTAATATATGCAGAGGAGTTACTGTTTAAAAAAATTGTCAACGAGTCGTCCTGTCTAAGACCACATTCTCTTGATTAAACTATAGTGCGAGCAACGTTGTATTAAACGGTCCAGTTACAACTTTTTAGCAAAAGTATTACGGTCGACTGACCATGTCCACCGGGACACGAAGCGCCGGGACGCGACCGGCCTTATTTTTCAGGTTGGAGGCGATGTTGCCGGTGATGTTTTACACGGCGACCTGTCAGCCACCCTCTATATTTCACATGCGTTTAATGTCGTCGTAATAACATCAGAAATGAAGAATAACGATCACCGTCGGCCATAAAAGTTCCTCTCGAGTTCGAGACATCATAGAGCCCGGTCGAACCCATTGTCTCATATCTGTTAACCGTATCGGGGGAAAAAACCGCAGAAGGGCTAGGTTCTCAGGATCCTTAGCCAGGACCCTTGCTCTCCGCCAAGGTCCCACTGGTCGGCTGTCGTCCATAGGGAAACGTGAAACGCGAACGGAGAGCAAGAGAGACCCTGCCTTGGAATTCTCCTCTTCCTCTTCCTCTTCCTTCTCCTCCTCCTCTTCCTCCTCCTCATTCTCCCTCTTCCCTTTCTTCTTCTTCTTCTTCTTCTTCTTCTCTCTGGACCCAGCACCGTCTCCCCAACCCCTCGTATCCTTCCATCCCTCCGGAGGATTCTTTTGTTTCCCGCCGCGGAACTCCAGTCGAGATCCTATCTGACGTAAATAATTATCCTGGATCCCGGCAGATGCCGCGTTCGACCGCGTTCGACCGAACCTTGGGATTTTCATTCGAATCGTGAGTCCCGTTCTACGGCTCGATCCGCGCTACCAAATATTCCGGATCGTTAGGATCGCTCCCTGGTACCGTCTTCCTACCTATTCTTCGATGATGCTAGACGTAACCCTTTCCCTGAATATGAGCAACATCTACCATCTATATCCATATTTTAATTTTAAAGAACTCAAGCAAAATGGAAAATTATTCTCGAGCGAAAATAACATGATTTTCACTTACTGTTTAAAAGATAGCTTTTAACCCTTTGCACTCGAAGCCATTTTAAGCCTAGATCTAAAATAGCTATTTTAACCAGCTGCATTTCCATTTTATATAAATTAGTACAATTTATGAGTATGAAATCGAGTCTAGCGAATCGTAAAACTGTTACGCTTTTAACAATCTTTTTTAAATAAGAGGGTCTTTAATAACGTCAAAATTATTTTAGAAATGATATAACGATTTTCATTGGCGTCTCAGAGGCGCCACTCGAGTGCGAAGGGTTAATACCAACGAGCTCTAGACTCGACGATTGTATATTATACGATAACAATAGCGGGATTGGATTTATTTAAATTAGCACAAAAGCAAATTAATAATTAATATTTATGTTTCATTTTTTGTTGCACATATTTCACTACACATGATTCACGTTGCCCATCCAGGTATAAACTTTTAATTTTGTACCTGTAAGCCCCGATCATTTTTTCCATGCTATTATACTCGCAAAACCATTCACCAATCCTTTCACCCAATGCACGAA
The DNA here is from genome assembly GCF_028453695.1 of Augochlora pura. Taxonomy (NCBI): domain Eukaryota; kingdom Metazoa; phylum Arthropoda; class Insecta; order Hymenoptera; family Halictidae; genus Augochlora; species Augochlora pura. The sequence goes on along the minus strand of NC_135773.1, from coordinate 14,159,052 downwards.
AGAAACTAATTTTTCAGATGATGATTACGACTGCATGATCGGGCACGATCATCGCCGATCCGTAATTTTCAGCAGTAATACATTAAGGTTTTAACTTTTTTCACTGGATCCTCGATACGGTATTGTTATCAGCGAGAATCGTTTCGATCGGAGCGTAAACGAACTGGGGTATCGAACGATTTTATGGCCCGCGGTTTATTGAGCTGCTGTTTACATCTCTTTTTCTTTCGAGTTTCTGTACATTTTTCAGGAGTGTAGGTCGACGGAGCGATGATTTTTGGAGCGTATTACACTGTGGGCTGTTTCAGGTTCAGTTGGAGTGGCTGATTTAATCGTGACAGCGGAGAAGAGTACTCTTAAAAAAGTATAGTTACGCATTAACAATCCGAAAGCGGACGATCGGAAGGCAATCTCGAGTCACATTTGACCCAAGCTAAATTAGTATACTTCAGACATTATAAAAAGAAAGTAGAAGGTTCTGTTGTCAGAAATAACACAGCACTGTTGGCGAACTGTTAAGAAGTAAAATGAAAATAAAATCGTAAAATATAAAACCATAAAGTGGTTCACGTTGTATATTTAATTCGAACATTAACCCTTGCCCTGTAACGAGTTAGTCTCTTGATAAAATTTTCGTATATGGTCTACTAAATATGAATATCACCTTTTTCTTCTTAATCGAACATAATTGAAGAAAACAAATCTTTTCTTTCTATTAGTGAAATTATTAAAACCGAAAGGGTGATAATCAATGAACTTGTGTTAGAAATTATGGTATGAAAAAGAAACATAGTACTTCAGTTTATCTCATAACAGATATGAAAATATGACACGCAGATAAAAATGCCAATACTTGTTGAATTTAAAATCTCCAAGGTAATTAAGTACAGTAAAAAGTTTCAGAACCGATTGCAGGAAGAATTGATTGATAACGCGATATTACAAGGCAGGGGTTAACCAAATCTCTGTCCGAGGTATCTTAGCTGGAGGAACTCGAAGCGTTTCTCGAGGGCCCGTCGTCCGCTTTAAAAGATCGAAGGCAACGCATAACGAATTTCACATAAATTGCCGAGATAATTTCGCAAGTTGTTCCTCGAGGGCCTTACTCGTTCCCGATCCGATAAACAAATTACACGGCAAACGACGCGACGCGCGCGCGCGCGCCCGCGCGCAGGAGAGAGTCTAATTTCACCCCAGGCGGTGCAATTTTCAGTGTTTCACTCGCGACGCGACACACGTACCACGCCTCTAGCCCTATTGTCTATCGCACTGCGGGCAATTTGTCCTCCGGTACGCTGTCACGATTAAAACGAAGGAAACTCGTTTTTGCACTTTTCTACGCTATTGCGGATCAATCGGACAAACTGCTACACTTTCATCCACGGAGACCTGTCGTCAAAGATGGCGAACGCGGCGACGAACGGTAAGTGCTAATTGCTCGTCTATCTTTTTTATGTAACGCTAATATGGGTACGGTGAATTCGGAAAATTCGATACTTAGTTGAATGAAAGGATCATTGAAAAATTATCTTCGATCGAGATTACGCTGTAGAAAATTTCGTTATTAAAAAGAGAATATTATAATTTTGTAACATCGTGGTAAAACAAATGTGGAAAGGGCGCTGTACAAATTTCTAGAAGCAGAAAGTTGTTGGCAAAATTAAGAAAAATGATTTCTGTTTCTCATACGGTTTTGTAACAAAAAGAGAAATTTGCAAAAATAGATTTTATGAACGTAAAAGTAGAAAGGCCGTCTTTTAAAACAAGCAAAGTGATACGAGTACACTCTATTTCTCTAAGAAAGTAACAATCACTTTCTAAATTATATTTAAAATAGCATACCGACGAGGATGCAATATTTCGGCCAAATAAACCTAACAAACTCTTTTCGGTGATATATGTAAAATTTGGACCGAGTCCAAAACATTTCCATATTCCGCAATTGACTTTCGAGCCGCCTGGTCGGCGAACTGTGCGACTTTTCTCGCGCATCGATATCCAGAGGAATACTAATTCGACTTTTAAACAAGTCGTGACTGCTCGGGCCCCGATTCGATAGCGTTGTACATACGTATAGTACAGTACAGTACAGCGTATACGCAGCCGTGGTCGTTTCACGATTTATTTGATTCATAGCCGAGCCGGTGACCCGTAAATTACTCGGCTCGTTTCGGGGCTCTGTTCTTCCCCGATCGACGATAATTTATCGAACACAGGCCGGATCGGCAGAAGTGTCGCCCGCGAAACGAGGTCGATCCCGTGTACCCCGTTCGCTACGATCGCGGACCCGGAATCGTTTGGTAGTTGGTAGTTGGTACCCCCGTAGCTCCGTCCGCCTCTTGATTTACGATCATGATCGATCGTTGAACGCGTGGGGAACCCACGATCTCCCTTGCGCTGTCACCGGATTCCTCGATCCACTATTTTCTGCTATCGTCAGACTCCGAAGCGTTGTTCCCTGGCGCGACTGTATCGCGACTTTTGTTACGCGTACCCTCTATTTCTTCGGTCCTGTTCTGTCGGCTTCACGCGGCGCGACCGGGATTTTAGAGTCTCCGTTGCATCGTCGCATGCCGGAATGCATCCCGGGGTTCTCTAGCGGTGCTACGACTCTCGATTACCGATAAACTAGTGGCGTCTTATGGTTGTAATAAATACGACATTGTCGGAGACGCCGTTTAGACGAATTGGAACAGTTGAGGTCTCTTGAAATTCCTGAGGTCGAGTCTGTTGGAATCGGTTAGAAACAACTGTGCGATGATTTTTGAGAGTGAAAGGAAATTTTATATTATTAATCGTTTTCAGAATTACGATACTTTTCTCTATTAACACATCTTGCGCGGGAAGCGACTAAAGTCGTTATTATTGATTTTCTTAGTTTTTAATTTCTGACAAGTTGTTTTTATTTTTTTAAAGGGAATAAAGAAATTGTTTTTAACACAGAAACTGAAACTTTTATCAAAAGGCCCTAATGTTTAAAAACTACAGTTATCTTATGCAGGAGGAATTTTGCGTCCGAACTGCAAAAAAATCGCCCGCTACAAGGTAAGACTCTGGCGGCAAAGTGCCCGCGCAAGATGTGTTAATATTTATTTTTCCTTAATTTTGAAGGGTCGATAATGGTACTCGAATTTAGGAATCAAAAATTTACGCTGGGCACTGTCTTAAAAATTCTTATAATAAATAACGTAGAAAATTCACAGGTTTGATATCCTATCGATTAACTTAGTTTCAATAAAAGTCACCCTGTTAGAGTCTACATAAAATAATTAAATCCGTTACATTTATTATATATATTCGAACAGTGGCATTTTTATTGAAGCTATCAATACAACTCAATAATTTTATCAAAACATGTACATGCATGTACAGTCGCCATAAAATTATATTTATATCATAATACACTAATCGGAAAGGCACCCTCTCTTCCCTTTCGAGGAACCGAGGTCTTCCAGGTGCAAACAGTCCGCGAGCTTCGCACGTAGCCGGCCTTTTAGCGGGCGTCGACTAATTAACGCGGGCTGCGCTCGCGGACTTTGACAGTCGCTGGCATTGTTAGCCCGGCTGCAACGATAATTACGTAGCCCGTAACGATCCGCACAGGCCGGGCATTTATCGTTTCGACGCGGATTTTCGCTTTTCTTTCGTCTCGCCATTCCCGGTGACCAGCGACCGATACCTGGTACCATTCCTGTTACCCGTGTCCCCTTCGTTTCCTCTCTGTACACTCTATAGCAAACCGTTCCGAGCGGCTAGATCGATTCTCACCTCGGATGCAATTGTTCCGCGAAAATCGGCGAAACCAACGAGCAGAAAGTTCGTTTGCTGCCGGGCGGGAACCGGGAACGGGAGTAGTAAATTGTTTGGTTTGGCTCTGCGGGAAAATTGAATAAGTTCCGTGGTTTCTGGGAACTCGGAATTGATATTCATAAGATTCCTGAAATCGATAGATCGGAAGAATTTGGTACAATTACAGTCCTCAGTGTTTCGGAAACCGAGACTGCGTTCCCTATACCTAAACGACCAGTAATACGCAAATCGTGGTTTCATCCGTAGACAATTTTTCAAATTAGTTTGCTCGAAGTCGGAAATCAGATTAAAATTTATTTTCTGTTTTAACAATTTTAATCCTCGGATGACAGGCTTCGGGTTTAACTTTGGTCTCCGCAAAGAGGTTTCAATAATATACAAATGAAAAGTGATCGTAAATATTTGAGTGGTTTTAGTCGCGGCTGCCATAAATGCTGAAAAATGTCCGCCGTCCAAAGGTGAGGTCAGAAATAGTGTAATAATGTAAATAATGTAATAGCGGTGTAAAATCCCCGTCCTAATCATAGGTCTCTCAAAATCACGTCTTTTGAGGTTTCAAGGTACTCCGCCTTTCACTTTTCGATAACGTCTCGTACTTTTACTCATACCACCTCCGTTTGAGAGCGGTGTCCTATGCACACGATTTACAAACCGAACGAAATCGTAGGACCAACCAAACATAGGTACGATGAATACGATCCGTACATTCGACTGTTTGGGCTGCCAATTCAACGTAAGTTATGCGATGAATGAGCTAACGTTCTGTTTTCACGAGTCGCACGTATCGCACGCGGTGGAGGCGAAACAACCACCGGCCTATTGTAACTACCCTGCTTCGCTAAGCGCATTTTTCATCGCCGGGTGGACCGTAATCGCCATCACGAAACTTAACAACGTGTAAATAAAGCACCATGCGTGCCGGCGTAAGGCAAAACTGGCCAACTAACAGCTGTAATCAACGAATATATTTGATAGGACAAGAGCGGCCTGTTAATTTCATGTTTTAAAAGTCGAATATACTCTTCGTCGCTGCATGGTATTTCTTTAATATTTTGCAGTAGAATTTCTTTTATAGCTGCATTGATTAACGCTTCTTCATCGCCAATTCTTATACGATAACGAAAATATTCATTGTATGCAAATCTTTACTTTAACTTTTAAGTATCTATAATTGTAAAGCAGAATATGATTTTGATTTAAAAGACGTTCGCAACATTAAAATTTAGTAGCTGTTCAAAATTTTCATATAAATTGTTAAAGCCACGTCTATTAAAGAAAATTTGCGTTATATAAGCTTTAATAATAAGCCTTGAAAAATGACTTTAAAAATCACTTTAGAGACCTTAGCACCCTTGTAAATACATATATTTCAACTGAGAAAATTGCAGCTCCGATTCTACAATTCAGCCACCATGAATGAATCATTTGGAACGCGTTCGAAACTCAAAGCTCCAGCTTAATTTTGAGTTCCCTTTTCGCTAAAATTACCCCGTAATGGATTACCCTCGGATTACCGAGCACCCCCCCAGCTGTTAGCAGCCTAACGCGTTAGCGAGTTGTCCATGGCCCCGTTCCCCGAGCAATCCCCTTTCTTTCGCAGAATGTTTGAACACGTGACTGGGCCGTGCCCCAACGAAAGTCACTTTAGACAGGAACAGTTAAGCGATCAGACTATTTGTTTTCTCCATCTGGCACGGCCCGGCCCGGCCCGACGCGACGCGTAGGTTCTACGCGGCGAACGGGGCCCGGCCTGGCTCCGGCTGACATTCTCCGGGGCCCGATTCGATTCACGGCGCTCCGCGGGGGGAACAAACCACGGGACCCTTGTACTGTTACAACGACCCGTAAAGAAGCCGATATTATTCCTACGTACGACGGTAGTTACCGTTGACATTCCATGGTCGAGGGTTACGAGCGGCGCTATGCTCGTAATTCTCGGTTTTTCTTTTCAATTGCAACTGGTTCACCTATCCTCTCTCGGCGTTTCTGCCATTAGTTTCGCTCTTTCGGCACTAGCAGTATCATTTTTCGAGAAAAATATTTTCTGTGAACAAAATTGCGAGATAGCTCGATAATTAATCAATTATTGTAGATAAGAAATTTCCAGTTTGGCTGAAGACAATAGAGAAGTATTTGATTATATTCAATTAATTAGCTGCGGATTTGTGTGTCCAAAATAAAGATTGCCTGTCCTAACTGGAAGATAGAGAAATTAAATAGCAAATTTATTCTTCAATCATTCTCATGGATCGACGATAATATACTAACAGCTTAAAATCTGTTGTTATTTTTACTACTTTAAACTACATTTATTGAATTTTTCCATAAATATATAAAATCCGTTGTCTAATGAGATTTGAATTATTTTATAAGCAAATAAGTCGAAAAAAGAAAATGTGATGTATAAAAAGTATTAATTTCGAGTACTATGGAGAGGATACGATTCAGAAAATAATTAATTTTTAGTGCAAAACCTACAGCAATGTCCATGACAATATCATTAAACAGAATCATTCAAAATATGAAATACTGCTATAATAACGTAATAAAATGAACAATGTTTTAATGTTAGTTTCATTTTACTCAACAGAAATCGAACGTTGCCCCCAATTTTACAAAAAGTGTAAATTTGTCCGAGTGATATATGAAGCAGTTGCGGAGCGTAATTACGAAATCGCAAGTATGATAGAGTAATGAAGCAGACACGCGGAGCGTCACGTCTTCGCGTCGAGTGTTCATTAAATTTCGATAGGGTCGGAGCATGAAAAAACCGATGCTAGCGATATGTAGAGCAAATTAACATCATTTGGGTGGACCTGATAATCTGGAAGCTCGCAGCTGCACGCTGGCAGCACGCGTTATATTTACCATGGAGTTACAATACGCATGTGTGAACAGAGTGTGGAGTACAAATTAGCAGCGGCGGCAAACACCTGTTGCGCTACAAATATTTGATGCCTCGACTGTGTATCACTTCATTAGTCTAATTCTTATCGGTTGGATAATCGATGCGTCTAAATAAATCAGTATTTTTTACACGACTATCAACCCTTTCCAAGCAAAGATATTTTCATTTCGAATGATTGATTTTAATATGCATTTCGTGCTTACGTAATTAAACAATTCTTGAAATACAAACATTAACTTTATAAAAATGATTTTGGAACGTGATGCAACAATTTTGATTATTGTCGTGATGATATCTCGAGTCATCGTCGTTGAAAATCAGTGGAAGCTCGAAGCGATCCCTTTAAATTTTTGTCGCCGATTCGAGAGCATTAGAACGATTTGTCAGAAGTGCTCGAGCGCTTGAAACAATAAAAATTGCTATCAGCCTTATCAAATGACAAACTCCGTGGAGTAATACGTGTTACGATTGCTTTATTTACGGTCGCAGATAAAAATGTAACGCGTATCGATCGTAGACCTTCTACTTACAAAATATTTCCACAGGTAATCACGCGACTCGGCGCGACTCCGGTGATGTAAGTATTTGAAGGCGAACGTTCGGATAGAATATTATCTGGAAAACGGGAGTAGTTGTCCGGAGGAAATATTTTATTAAGTTCCAGTTCTTACATTATAATCCAGATTCGCGTCGATCTTATTTGTCAATGAGGCGAACAGCTTTGCCTGCGACCGATTCTATAATCTGTGTTATTTCCAACGACTTGCTGCTACTTGTTTCGCTCGAGTTAGGTGAGTCACAAGGATGATAATTAGCGTTATTATAACTTGTTCTCAGGAACAGATTACTTATGACTCAGGCCAAACACGATTGTCGCAGTTTTTTCAAACTTTGTTCACGCCTTGTCCTGTAAACTAAGTAGTCTAACTTCTAAATAAAATCGGAATCGTTTGATTAAAGTTGAGAAATATTTTAAGCAGAATATTGCAACATAGAAATATTTTAAGCAGAATATTACAACGTAGAAATATTCTAAGCAGAATAGTAGAACATAGAAATATTCTAAATGGCAGAAGTTAACTAAGAGCGCATTTCATCGTTTAGTAATTTCAAGAAGACGAAAATACTGTGACGACATTTTCTAAACTTCTGAATTCGAATAATCACGGTATCGCTCCAAATGCGCAAAGATCCACAGTCCAATAACACCGTATAAATTCACGATCGAAGAGGGTGCGACTCGGGTGAGGCATTCCGCGGCGACGTAAAATATTTCCGAAATCACACCCACAAGCCGCGGTGAACTTCCGGCGGCCCAAGGACCCACGCACGGCACCGATAACCGTGACTGTGACTGTGACTGTGACTGTGATCGCGATCGCGATCGAGAAACGTGTTACACGGCCCGCAAAATACCCTCGCCGATCGTCCTTAGATCTTGTTTACTCGCGCGAACAATTTACACGCTGGCCGCGGTTGAGCGAAACCGTATCGGACCCAGGCGATTCGCAATATTTGAGTTGAACATACGGCTGGAAACATCGATACCGGGACGCGATAAGGACCACCGAGCCAGGGTCCCCGATTGGCCGGCCGCACCGGCTCGATACCGATGCAATAACCGTTGCAGATAATCGAATTACACACAGATGCTTTATCGCCAGGTGTACTACGACGCATTATTCCTGCGAACTGCGACGTAAATCGCGGCACGACCGATATTCCGCCGCGTTTCGTGCGCGATCGCGGGAACAGATCGCGTAGGACGGCTTCGCCGATAGGGCGAGCTCGTCACCTCGAGGATTTTATCAGCTTGACCTTGTGGAACGGGAATTGCGCCGACCGCGAGGGGAGTTTTTGCCGAATCGACGAAACATCCGCATCCCAGATTCACCCTTCTGTGAATTAAATTGATCGAAAGCATTATTTTGGAGAATATAGTAAAAATATACCTATTGGTATCTCAAATAATTAATATTTGATGGTAATAAATAGCAGATAGTGGAGTCTTTATGTACTTACGGTGCTTGGGGATTTTTAAAATGCAAAAGTATCAATTAATCAGGTTAACAGCATACTTACTCTTCACAGTAACCTTTTAATTCATGATGAAAATCGTACTTGTATTTTTGTAAAGCGATGTATGAAAATGAGAATTTGCATAAAGATTTACTGTGTAGTAATTACGAACTATAAAATCAATTATAACAATTAAAAAGTAAACTTGCTACTTTAGATTCATCTGACAATTTTATATGACCTTCTGATAGATAAAAAGAGAATTTTTCATGAATTTTTAGCAATGGAAACGTATCTTTTTGCACTTAAAATATTTATCAATGCAATATTCTAATTTACATATATTAAAATCTACGATTTAATTCCTGTATATCCAATTATAATAATTTGTCTTATGATTTTGACGTCTACTTTATATTAGCGATTTTATTGAGTTCGAATCTTCGAATTTTTAACAGCTCGTGATTTTCGATGTACGTGACAGAAAATCGGATAAAAACATATCTATCTCGGCCCTCGATTCTCTGCATTTCAGGATAAATTCGTTCGGTAACGCATTATCTTGGCGACGCTTTTTATCGCGTTCAAATATTGGTGTATAACGATATATATGATCGATGTATAGCTTCGCGCCTCGACCGGACTCCTTAGGTTCGAGAAATCTTCGTTCGATGACTTTTTTTCTGAGAAAACACAGTCGATCCGTCGTTCATCGACGCCGCTTCGAAGATATTTGATGGAACGCGTTAACAGGACGATACGAGAATTATTTGTTTACTACCGACCGAAAATTTCATGTCACCCTGTGAATTTACAAACCCGGAGATATCACTGTGTCAACAATCGAGACGCAATAATTCTGTTGATCCGTGGAAGATATTCTGACCATACTTCAATTAGGAAAGTTCCGCGCTTGATTCGATAAATGGTATTCTATAGATTTTAGAATTTAATTATATTTAAATTAAATAGTTATGTAATTATATTTAATTATATATATATATTGTAACGACTTATGCGAAAAACTTTAATATAAAATTTATGGTTAATTTGATATATTCTTCTTTATTTCTATCAATAATGATTAAGATTGACTGTCTATATTTTATTCGAACGTAAAATCCTATTTTAAAATCGTGGAAGATCTAACAAAGTGAGGAGAAACGCAGCGATAGAACGCTTGACCAACAGGGAAGACTACAGTGCGAGGTTGGAGGTACAAAAAAGATTTTAGAAAGTGCAGCATTGCTAGAAGTTAATGGTACACGCGTAAAACATTATTGGAAAGGAAAGGACGCCCACGTGCTGCCTATCACAGAGCGGACAGCTTCGTTACCCCCGTATGCCCGTATTTTCCGATCGCGTTCGGCAATCGACAATAAACTGCTAAACTATAATGCGAATAAAGACGTGTCCTCGATACAGCTGCACAGAGCCGCGATAAAATTGCGCTACACGTAGAAACTTGCTTTCGCACAGATTATATGACCGCTTTTCGAAAAACTGTGCCTATAATTTTTTATTGGAATCATTGGTACAGGCGTTAAAAAAATCCTTTTTTTATTGTTAATGAAAGCTTTCTTGACCTAGTATAGAACAATATATTTGGACATAATTGCGTATATTTGCTATAATCAATTCGTTATTTTCTGTGAAACAAAGAATCTAATTCTTCTGATCTCAGCAACAGTAGTAAAAATAATTGTTATAGTTGGACCGTGAGTCTTTAAGTAAATTTTTATTTTTCTGCTGGAAGTTCGAGAGGGCTAGATGAGGAAAAGTGTCTCTCGCTTACTCGTACACGTATACGTTTTCTGTTATGTTCGATAATTGCTCAGTCGCTCGAGCTATCGAATTTGAAAAGCGAGACCCGGTAAATATCCAAAACGGAGCGTAACGTTTCGAAACAGAGCGAAATACGCTACCGTACAGCTGCTACGTACTCACGTTTAAATACTCCTCTCGTTATCTCCCGCCAAGGCTTCTTAAGCAGTTCAAGAAACCCGGCTCCCGCGAGTGGGGGAGGTTTTGAAAGAAACGGCCAAGACTTTCCATGACAATAGTCCTCGTAGAGCGTGTTTGAGGCGTCTCGAGTTTCACTCGTCGACTCGAGATCTCTCGAGGCTCGAGACCGAGGCTCGAGACTGAGACGGTTTCGATCCCGTGGTAGTCCGCGCACCTATACCTGTGCAGTCGCGCGCTGTGCTGTTGCAGGATGAATACGGATGTTCGCCCCGAGTGCAGGGAGCGAGATAAGCCTTGGCTGAGACCAGAGAGACCGGAGAGAGGCTCGAGGCCTGAGACCGGGTCCCAATCAGCTATGTTTCACGGTGCTCGCGACATTACCATTTTCTATCACCTATCGTTCCCCATATACATTTGGCCGAGCGTGTGCGCGTATGTACGCTATGCCCCGTACACCCTGCTCGCGTCTTCCGTCGCAGAGGCGCGCATACTTCAGCATCCGCCGCGTACAAGAGTGTAGAATGTAGAAAACGTAAACACGAAAGGAACGATATCGGAGCCGAGTGGCCCCCCTTGCTTTATGGTGTCTCCGGTTCCGTTCCATTCGATCCCCCTTTTTCACAATCAGGCTGCGATGGTTCACCTAGGATTAGCGTCGCCCAATAGGGACCAGACTAGACGACGACGTAGCGACTCTTTGCTGGAATCTGAGAGTCGGAAAACGAGTTTCACCTTTTCCCCTTAATCGTTGGTAGTATTTCGGACTCTCATAATCACTCATTAATACAAGAATACTATTTAGTTAACACATTACAGTCGGAAAAAGAGAATTCTTATTTTATTCTACACACGATAATATATATTTATTAGTGTCTTATGACAGTTGAATAAAATATATTAATTACAAAGATACTAATTGGAGAAATTCTATATCATTAAAATCACCAGTCGTATAGGAAATAAAATGCCCCGTCGTTAAGGTATTAAAAGTCTGATATATAAATTGGACAAACGTCTTGAGCTTTCGCGAGTTCCCACTATCTTCCTGCGAGAAACGTAAGTCTATTTTTCGACTTCATTTTTGTGGCCAAGATAATGGAAGAAAGGTTGATCCAGGTCCGCCGACAGTTTATGACGAAACTCCGAATAAAGGGTTCGGCTGGACGTCAAAGGAGCGGTGAAATATAGCACATGCCAGGATTTATATGTTTACTGCCACGCCGCTGTTACATAAACGCCGCGAAAACTATGATTTAGCGGGGGCTAACGTTTAGCCGGTGAATTGTGCCGGGCGTGGAGATTTTAATGGAGCGACATATTTAAAGTTCCCATGGTCATTTTAGAGCGTTCGTGATTTTTAGTCGACAAAGCATTTAAAGTAAATTCAGCGTTATTTGCATAGTTTCTCAATTAACTCACAAGGATGACAATGCACGCTAAGGAGTATTTTCATTCGAACGGGATACAGTGAATTCTCCCACAGCTTGTTAAGAAAAGTGGATAACTTGGGAAAGGAAGATACGATTCTTCGCAGCTCGTTTTATAATATAATCGTATCCCCTCTTCCCAAGTTCTCGATTTTTGTTTCCAAGCTGAGGGACAATTGCGGTGAATTTACTGTACTCCAAAGCGAAGGATGCATGTGCAAACGACGCCGCGATGCAACATAAAGTTCCCATCAAGCGTTACAACGAGAGACTCGCGTGCGCGAAATTCGATCAGCGTTCAAGAACATCCAGGTACATAGACTTACACATGCGCCGCGGAACCACTCGCGCGCGTGATTAAAATTAATCGCACGCATAACGACACGCGATCCGTTTGCCGTCGTGCTCCAACTTATGCGATCGTAAAGTACGCCGTGCCGCGCGGTGCTCGCCTCTTGTTTGACTTTCGAGTCCGTCCGAGATTAACATTAAAGAATATTTGCGAGCAGCATTCCGAATATCGATCAATATCATCTCGTCGTATTTTCATCTCGATGCAGAGTCCGCTTTAGTATTGTAATATTTCGTTCGCGGAATCGCTCGTTGCTCGAGTGGAAACGGAGCTTGACATTCACTCACTACACTAGCTCGGCTATGGTGGTAGGTGCTAAGAGTTCCTCGAACAAAGTCCTTGAACCGCTTGACACGAGTCCTTTTGACCGAGAGGTTTCGTCACGTTACACACGAATTAAGCAAAATCAAATATTAAACCCTTAAACCGAACGCTTTCTCAGGCAAAACGCCGAAATTACGTAATTCTGTACGTCTGTTACATAAAACTGTAATTTAAGACAGTGAAAGAATTCAAATATGATTGTTAAAATTGTTGAGAAAATAACGAAATGACGAACCAGCTCCTATCTTTTATAATTGATGCAGAAAATTGTTATCTGCATTGCGTTTTCACTTGCATTTACAGCGTTTCTAATTATTTGCTAAAACGCTAAAATATTCGAGATAAAGTCTGATGGAATCCTGGTCTATGATGTCGGATTGGATTATGATATTAAAGTTAAATTATACCGTGGAAATCAGGGCTGCTTCCAGAGAGCTTGTTGTCGGCTTCGATCCTATGCTTTGGCAACAAAACTAGTCTCTCGAAGGAGAATGAATCGGCCGATACGCAGGTTCTAATAAGCGATGACGTGTGTCGAAACCGACGAGTACGTCGGTGGAAAACAGCCGGCGTACAGCATGCCGCGGGAACAATTATAAAATGGCGAGTATTGCCTAATCGCCGATCGTTCTGGCGCGTTCCCGGGCAATTGTACGCCTAAGCAGCAGGCGTAGAACCGGGTCTCATGTGGGCGAACTCGGCTAGACACTCGGCTCGGAGACACCTCGGGCCCCGAGCCCCGAGCCCCGGGCCCCCGAGAGAGTTGAGTCAGCGCGCAGCGGTGGTTCCTCGCATAAAACTGATCCGCTGAAGCTGCGCTGCAACTATCGTGTCTCGGGATCCATCGCGATGCCACCGTTATTTTGTACGTGGAATACGAACGAGTTCGATTTGCGCAACCGCCAGCTCAGGTGATATCGAATCGAACAAAAGACAATGTCGCAGACATCGTTCGATCCGGCGACAGTTGTCGAGCTGCGTATCTTTATGCAAAAATGTATGTTGTCTGTTGACGTATGAAATTATTTTTTTAATGTAATTACATACCCTTTTCCGATTAAATTTTCAACATTTTCCTGGGAAGAATATAACATTAATTTAACAAAAGTTAATGGATTCGAGAGATAGGCGAAACTAGTGTAAATTGTCTGAAAGTAACGCAATGTACACTCGCTATTTTCTTTCCTTATGGCATTTCTTAATCGAAAATAATTAAAAAGAAAAGAAGTTCCTCTTGTTATACCTTTACTAATGTTTAAAATCATCGCTATTTATTTTCGCTGCAAATGTACATTGCACGGTATTCGCTCTTTTTTGTCATAAATATGCTAAATCTGTTGGCTTTATATTAAAATTAAATCAATTTCTACGAAATAAGCATTATTTCCATTATACAAAGATTTCGTGCGAAAATTAGTACGTTACAAGGTGATTTAATCGAACGGAACTTCCCTCGAGTAAAATATAATGCAAATGAAGCGTTCATGCTGCAATTACACGACACTTAGTTGCCGTGCGAAAGTCAATTAACCGAATCGAATTGCAGGATGAAATTTATTCAAGGAAAAGTCGAACGAATTAAGGTGTAATCAAGAATACCTGCCCAGTCGGTTGGCGCGTATTCCCCGCGCACCGAAATGGTTCCGGGGAGCGTGTTGTTTCAGAGCGACCGGCGACGGCGACCCGGTGCATACGCGCGCGGACGTGCATGGGTAGCTACGGGGCAAACAGCAATCATATCCATAAAGTTCCCGTGATCCCTTCGTGCCAGAGCCTCGCATGCTGAATAACAGCAAGTATTAATGGCCCGTCGGTCATTTCAATCTGTCAGTCGAACGTATGGTCGTGCTGGTATGTGTAGGTAACCTTGTAGCCCAACCTGCGCAATTTTTGTCTCCTCGGGATAAGCTAGCGCCTCCAGCTTGCTTCAGGGATCCACGAACAAAAATGACTCTCTTTATTCCCAGAAGATTTACCGCCATTCTCAGCACAGTTCGCAGAATTATTCCGCGTGAAGATCGTCGATGTAGTGGTTACGATAAAAGCGGAGAAAATGATGAAATTTAAACATATGACTTCATGAAATATAATTTCAAATTGACTGAGAAAGGAATTGATGCATTCGAAAGTAAATGGCAAAGATGAAGATTTATTAATGAATGTAATTACAAACATTTCGTTACATATTTCGAGATTGAAGGTGCGAATGGCAACCGAAGAATAGATGTTAGAGAAAATAGACAAAGTTCAAAAAATTACTGCTTCATATTTATGCAGAACTATCTGTATGGAGTGTTTAAACGTCTACACAATCACATTGAGCAACAGTATGATCAAAGAATGATCAGAAGATTTATTTCAAGTGAGATCGCCGAGCGAATATTAGGAGGATCAAATAGCACGTTACTTCGCAACACAGCTTGCTTACATTGCCTTAAAAATACAAGGCCACTTTACGATGTAATCTTTATAGAAAATGATGATCAAGGGTTATATCATTGTAATTAATCTAAAAACATTTCTCAATGTTTATATGCAACATAATAATTAACACGACTTGTACTGATTAAGTTCAATTTATTTTCCTACACTTCAAGTAAGATTTAAAGAACTATATAAATACACGTACACGTGCATATGAAATGTCGGATGTTTACGTAAATATATAAAACTGTATATCTTTTTTCAAAAGCTGTTGATTTAATCAAAATATGCCCCGTTTGCTTTACTACACCCTTTTCAACAAGATATCAATGCAGAAATGCCTGTCTTCAACAAATTCTGATCTTTCGAATTAATAAACTCTGATATGGAATATTTCAGAGTGTCTTCATTTATATACTATTTAAAATATAAAAGCTTTTTTTGCCTAAAGTTGCAGTCTTCAGAGTCATGTAGCAAGATATATAGCTTATAGAAACATTATTTAATAAAAAAATAAACAAGAATCTTTTTTATAAAATAATATAATTTTCGTATGCAAATTGATGCATCTCTGTACTTTCTTTGACAAATTGTTAAAGCATTTTGGTCGAAAATTTATTATCTCAGAAGTCGTGTTGTCTGTCCGCGGACTTTCAAATAATCGCCTAACATTGCGTCGCGTTTAAAAGCCGACGCTGCCGCGAATTCCGCGCGCGCAATATCTCCGCGGAGCGGTGAAAAACGGCGTGAGAATGCAACGGGGAAGCGCAACGCCGATAGAATGCGACGATATCGGTGCACAGAGAGTCTGATAATACCGCCGATCCTCCTTGGTGAAAAGGTTAAACGGACAACGCGTAGCATTTGCATTACAGATCGATCGACTGAACTTTCGGTTACGCTTCTGTCCTTCGCGACGAACAAAAAGCGCCGCGCCGCGCCGCGTACGAATTCCTCCTTGTCATTCTTATATCCCAGATCGTCGGTAAATTTTCCAAATGGCGTTTCCGCGACGAGACTTGATCGACGAGCACGATATCCTCTCGTAGATGCGCGCTGGCTCGTGCTCGCGTGCCTAATTGACTATTTATATAACGAGATACGCCAGTGTTCGCACATTGAAATTTATGGAGTTTCTTATGCGATTTCTCGCCCTCTACCGAATCGGTTGGCAGCATCGCGGCGCTTGCGTAACGCGGACGCGCGAAAACATTCATTATCACCGTAAGCAAGAAACATCGCCGATTAGAGTCGCGGCGAGGATGATTAATAAGGGGGCGACCACAGGGAGAAAACGCCGAGCACGTTCCTTTTCTTTCGCGACGAGTCAATAATGTGCTTGGGAAGGGAACCCGCGAGGATTGGAATTATCATTTTTTCGCAATCTTTATTACGTTTGCAAATTAGACCGCGGCACCATAATTCTCTGCATCTTGAAGTGATTTCGATACGGCGGATGGAATTTTTCATTCGTTTTTGCCGCCTTTTTAGTCATAGTAATGGCGTTTAATTACTTGCTTGGATAGCGGATATTTAGTGAAATAAATACTTCCGTGATAAAGTTTTTCAGATAAATACAGAGTTTCATGTTCATCTTACGTACGAGTGCAAGGCATACACGTTCAACCGATTATGTCCCAGAGTTCCTTTCACTGATTAATATTTTATTTTCTTACTTTGTCATAAATAAATCGCTTGTTCAAAGCGAGGCTGAAACTCCCGCGGTTAAAATCGATTAACAGCGCTGCCCACGAATTAATTTGTCACACCTAATATTTACGAGGAGGAACAGAATTTCACGGAACGCCGGAGATTCGAGTGATCGGACGCGTTACAACCGAGAAGGATCAATTTCATCCGAGGCCGCCGTTTAAAAAAAATTCACTAATACCGATACTCCATCAAGGATCTTCCGTCACGCGGTGGAAGAATTTAATTAGCGTAATTCTACCCCTTATTACGTTAATTCCTTTAATCGCTCTTTCTCGGACCTTGATGGCAAGCCTGTGGCAACCGTGTTGCGTCATGAATTTTTATCGATCATTCCGAGAGCCACGAAGTAACTGCAGACTGACCGAAAGCTAAAGCTACTTCGTACCTGAACGGGACTTTTTCTTTTAATCATTTCAGCCGAATGTTGAAAGATAATTTTTTCTTGGAGTCTGTCTTTAACTCATTATGAAATCCATCCAGAAATATATACGTAGAATACATACTTTTTGTTACAAATATTTCAATTATGAATGAAAACACGTGTCCTCCATATATCATAACTTTCTTTTCAATAATGCGTTTATGATGTATTACAGAGACGATCCAAAAATTTTATTCAGTTGCCAAATTCTAATCAGAAACCTTGACATAATCTTTATTAAAAATATAATTGGTCGAACCGCTAACAATAAAGCTGTATTCTGTAGGAGACTAAAGATCGAGCTTCGGTTGTAAAAAGCAGAAGGCAAAGTCCTCCAGCAATATTAATGAGGCGGTCATCAAATTCAAATTACTCAATATTGGGTGCGGTGCGTTTAATTGTTCAGTCTATTTCTTATGAGGTTAGATTATTTTCAATTGTATTTAATTCAATCTTAATGATTGAAAGATTTAATTTGATTGATTTTATTATTTATCATGATACGGTGAGATTTATTGTTTTTTTTTTTTTTAATATAATTGATCGAACCGCTAACAATAAAGCTATATTCCTAGAAGACTAATGATCGAGCTTCGGTTGGAAAAAGCAAACGGCAAAGTCCTCCGTTTTGCATTCTAGAACTCTAGGCGGCGAAGCTCGATTTTGAAGGGGCCGTAGCCTCGCAGGGAGGCGAGATAATAAGCAGGTTGGAGTTCTGGATTCTGGGTAGCTTCGCACCTCCCGTGCTCGAAGGTAGCGCCGAAGGGACCGGAGGGGTCGAGGCCGGGCCGATCTCCGAGAGCGGCGCGCTGGTCGTCGGCTCGGTTTCGCGCAATTTATCCGCGCTCCTCACGAAATTCCCGGAGATAAGGGGCCGAGGCGCGAGGCACGTACCTCTCGCGAACGGCAAGGCGAGGAGGCGAGGTGGAGAAAAGAGGATCGGAGCGGAGCGGAGCGCGAGAGTAGGTACGTCCGTGCGTGCTTGCTCGCCGCGCCGCCGCGGCGTTTCGTGCGGAGCCATACGCACCGCGGGCAAAAGTAAGGACGGGGATAGCGGCAATTACCGTCGGGCCGAGAGAGACGGGGATATTCATCATCCGAGGTCATTTGAATACCGCGGTGCGGTGCCGAGAGGAGAACGAGACAGCCGGATCGACGAGCGGCGCAGGATCCTCCGTGGCGGACGAGGACGCCGAAGAAAGAGGACGCGAACAGTGGGAGAGAGGAAGATGGCAGATTCTACGTGAGGCTGAACACGGTACACAGGTAAACGGTCGCCGGGAGGGAGAAAGAGAGAGATATACATACAGAGAGAGAGAGAGAGAGTGAGAGAAAAAGAGAGAGAGCAAGATGGCCGGCCGGCCAGGCGAGAGGGAAAAGGGAGGCAGGAGAACCGGTTGCCGAGGAGGTAAACACGCGAAGGTGATGTACCCTCCGTGCCTCTCTTCGTCACTACAAAGTACCGGGGCTCCTTGGGGATTTCGAGCGACGTTCCCGAAAAGTCGGGGCAGAAGAGGAAACCGGAGAAATCGGGAAGACGGAGGAAGGATCCGTCAACTTCGGTCCGAGAATACCCGTGGCCCGATGTCACAGAAAGAAAGCAGGTCGCGCGATAGATTTAATAGACCAGGGAACGGTTTATAAGGGCGAAGGACCGCACGGCGAAAAAAATTACACGGATTCCTGGTTCGGATGGCAGGTGTACCAACTTGTTATTCGGCGATTCGGTTCTTGCGCGAGGCCCCGCTCCCAGAAGAAAGGCTAATGTTTTGATCCCGGGCCGGGCTTTACTCACCGCACGTCGTAATCTCGAGACGTACGCTGACTTTTGCTCCGGTTAATTCCCAAAAAAATCCACCGGGCCCGGCTGTTTTTCGGCGCCGCGCGCCGGCCCCGGGTGAAAGTAGCTAGCTCGCTGACTTTTAAACTGCCCTCGCGGCTTTCCCATAAAAAGCCGCTCCGCCGTGATTCAGCGTTGCACCGGCGAACATGTGTCAAGAAATTGGCCGGTAAGCCGGAAAAAAGCGACCGGGGGCCCGTCGGTGGCCCACCCGGGGGAACGGTCCCCGCCGCAGTCGCAGTCGCAGTCGCAGCCTCTCCGCAGATCGGGCCGCGCCGACCGCGGCGACTCGCGCCGAAAAAAAGCAAACGATCGAGATCGATCGACGATAGTCCCGCGCGTTTCGTTGTCATTCGACGCGGCCCGGTCAATTACCGTGCCGTTAAACGCGAATCGTTGCCGCTCGATCGGTCCTGCCTCGGTGCATAGGCGCAATTTGTGCATCACCATATCGCGCTCTTCTTCTTGTGAAACCGCCGCTTTCGAATCTACCTTCGTGCTAATTACCCTGCGGATACTTATAGAAATTCTCGTTTGAAAATCTGAAGATGAAAAAAGTTCTTACATAAATAATTTTAAGTTCTTTTGTGCTGATGCGTAAACGTTGTTACAATCCAACTATGGTCTCAAGTTAACAAATGCGCATGCGTTTATTGACGATGTTAAGACGACTAGTTCTATCCAACAAACGTTAACAAATTCTAGATGAAATATACTAAAAGACGAGGACATTCGTTCGACTTCTTGGAATGAGTTCATTCGACGAAGACGCATCCGCGCGACCATTTAACTCGTTCGCAATCGGAGAAGCTTTTCGGGGTCGCGGTTTTACTAGCGGCCGCGGGGAATCGCTTCATCAGCGGCCAGTAACGTAGAATGTTTATTGACACGCGTCAACGAGGTCTAGTTGGAGCACACTTAGCTATACGCGTGTTTCGCGACGTCACCGGCCGCGGCCGTTTTTGTCGCGTTTACGGCAGGCCGCGCGGAGTGGGAGCCGCGGTGATTTTCAGAGGAATGCCGGCTATCGTCGGGCCGGCTTATAGAAGTTCCGAGTAATTTTGAATCTCCGAAGCAACGATACTGCCGTGCCGAGGCCGATCCGCGGAATGCCGGTTCCGCCGCGGTAATTGAAAGTAGTCGCGCTTCTTGCCGCGTCCACATTCCTCCCTATTCCTCCCCGACGTCTAATCCTCGTATCTAACGTTTCTCGAACTTACGGCTTACGGCTTACGGCGTACGGCTTACTGCCCGATTAGTCACGGAAGCTACCGGTAACTGCCGTACCCGTGGCCGGTCGGCCGAACACTCCGATACGACATCGGTTTCGCTAAATCCGTACGCTGTATGGTTTCGCGTTATGTTCGTATCGCGTTCTTCCACGACATATATTTCCACGTATGGTCCGTGACTTTGGCTCACTCGGTGTTACGACCACAACGGTTCTGCTGGATTGTCCGTCGAAATCACCAATTTTCTAACTTTTTTTTTAAAATTTTTGTTTATAAATCGCAGAAATTATGAAGATTTCTTTATAAAAAAAAATCATTGATTATATTTCTCTGTTGAAGTAAGTATAGCACCGATGCAAAGAAAGTCGCACGAACAGTGTTCGAAGTCAACGTTGAATCCACCGAATGCAATTTAAAGTCAGAACACGGAGTCCCCCGTTTCTACTCGCATCGAAACAGTATAAACGAGCGTCTACAGTCGCGTATCCAATTTCGAATTCTATAACAATAGAACGATATGTAGAGACTCTAAACATCGAGACGCAATTTGTACTCGTCGTGAGCAAGCTCGAACAGACTATGGAAAATTAAGGGCGCAGAGGAAGGGGAGAAGGAGGAGCAGCCGTTTGGTTGGAGATAATCAAGGAGAAAAGAGTTCGCAACCCGACAAATCCTTCTTCCCTCGACCCTCGTCCCGAGCCGTGCGCCTCCCACGAATCGTCCCACGGTCGCCAATATTTGCGGAAACGGAAAGGATCGGTAAACACGAGGAACCCGCCGCGTCTCTCTGTCAGCCTTGCGGCGAGTCAAAGGACGGAGAGAGAGAAAGAGAAAGAGAGGCGAGTGAACAACGCCCCGACGAAATACAGAATAATGCGAGCCGATCGTGTATCGACGAACGCGCTTGTTCCATGATGCTTCATTAGCTCGGCGAGGTTTTAATTGCGATACTCTCCGCCCTGTCCGCCATATTTTTTAGAGAAAGAAATTCATCTGTGAACTCGAAAAATCGGAGTACGGTTTTTCATAATAAATAGTGTTGCTTTAGGTTCAAATTAAATTCAACCGGTTGCGCGAAACGTTTTTGCTTAACCCGATGAAATTCCGTTCTCTCGTCGTCACAATATTCACATAAAAGCTGAATTTAATGCGAATGACGCCGCAATTAGAGAGCCCGTAAACCTCCGGCGAGCACCGTGCACAGGTGAGTTAGCAGAAGAACGTGTCAGTGGCACCGTGAAAGTGTCGGTGAACTCGGTGAACCCTGCGCAGCCCTCGGAGGGGTTGTCGGTCTCTCTCCCCAAGGGGCGAAAAATTCTCATGATTTTTGCGCGGCGGAGACGGTCGTTCGATTTTCTACGCGTTGAACAATAGCTGCGAACGCTGGCAGCAAGGTAGAATGCGAAGGCCTCAAACAAAGGGTGTATAGGTAGACAGGAGAGAGGAAGAACAAGAGGACGCGTTCGCCCCAGCGCTCTGCGAGCGCGTCGCCTCGCGTCGCCTCGCGTCGAGGACGGCGGGACATAGGCGGGTGGAGCGGCCGAGCGGAGAAAATAAAAGGACGATCGACTCTTCTGGACGGTGTTATCCACGCGGCGCATCTTTTGCACGGCCCTGTAGCCCAGGCCAGGTATATTTCGGTCTTGGGGCCCCGGCTCCGGCCCATGGAGCCGTTGTAACTCTCCGGCCTCCGGGTCCGACGCGGCGCGGCGCGGCGCGGCGCGGCGTATGCGAACGATTCATTACCGGCGGAGCCGCGCCAAAAGACAGACACTCCGAACGTGCAAATGGACTAAATAAATAATCCCGCCGCGGATTATTATTAACGAGTTCCCGGAACCGGCGCGCACCGCGCCGGTCAATCTTTCTCGGCGAGCCGTGCTCTCCGCGCGTCGATGGTCATTCGGTCGCGAGAATCATTCCGGACAGCTTTACGCCTGGATCGCTTCGCTCTGACAGCGTTTTCAAAGGCTTTCCAATTTTTAAAACGCCGCGAACGTACGTCTGCACGCGACGCCTGTATTATACTCCGAGATCTGAATAAGTGATTCGTTGGGGATCCTTTTTCTTCCAAGCTGGAAGTCTACTCGACAATCGCTTTCTTTCGCATTTTTTGTTTAATAATATTCACTTGTGGTAAAATAGGAAGGTGGAAATCAAGTATTCGTCTTGAAATGGGTACCAAAATAAAGATATTACCGATTGTTTGACAGCTGAAAACTCTTACACTTTTCTTTAAACGATCTTTTTAACGATCTCAGATATGTCTATTTTCCATGAAAAAAATTCGATAAAGAAGTGTATTTAAGAATTTCTCTAAGATATATTTTTAACCGTAAAAGAAAGAATTAGAAGTCATTTTAATTATTTTGGTAGTCTTAGTGTTAACCACTGCAAGAAAATATTCAAATCCAATGGTACACATATTTAAATGAGCAAAAAATAATAGCGAGTTTATTACCGAAAAATCAGCTGCCCTTTTTCATTCGTAAACCGACTCTCCA
Organism: Augochlora pura; assembly: GCF_028453695.1. Classification (NCBI taxonomy): domain Eukaryota; kingdom Metazoa; phylum Arthropoda; class Insecta; order Hymenoptera; family Halictidae; genus Augochlora; species Augochlora pura. The sequence goes on along the minus strand of NC_135773.1, from coordinate 14,136,113 downwards.
TCTTTTCCAGTCCGAGGAATTATGGAAACGATTCCGGAAGTGTTCGAGAAGTAAACAGGGGAACACGATCCCGAGTAAAAATCCGCGTGACTGTTCGATGTCCGGAATCCGTGGAACGCGTCGTGGACCGGCTCTTCGAGCGAGCTTTGCGACTGCGACACGAGAGCTTTATTCAAATCCGGCTGACCCGTACGATATTTTTCCAAACGCGAATTCCTCGGGTAGCGGCGCCACTGCACTTTCCGAACCGGTATTCTCTTCTCTCTTCTGGCCGGCGTTATAGCCAACGCTCTATGCCTGTGCCCGCGCTCGTGGTATACTCGGAACCGGAGTCTCTCTCGCGAGGAGAGGCCGCACAGATGAGAAGTTCACGGCGCGGCGCGACACGGCGAGATATGTTCCGAGGGTGCTTCGACACTGCTTCGCTTTATTCTTATTTACTTCTCTCAGTCACGTAACGAACAATCTATGCTTGTATTTTCTATCATATTATTCAAGAACTGGGAATTTATCCTATATATTTAAGAATAATTATTTTTTATCTTCGGCGTCGCAGCAAGAAAAGGAATCTGGTTTTACGAATATTATCTAAAACTATTTGTTCTGGCAATCGGATATTCTACTTAGTTTATATTATACTTTCTGCTTCACTTTAGGCAACGTTTATCGTGTATGTTACTTCATTTTTACAAAGCATAATTCTTTCACCTTTTTAATCGTCCAGAGCTAATTTCACCTGAGCTGGAACTCTTACTTTTTCTAGACCAACCATTTTTCGAACACATTTCTATTTAAAGTAGAAAAGTTTGCATTGATTATATGAAGAAGTTGAGTAGATATTCATTTTTATTACTGCTCTATAAAAGGTACATTATTCTCAAATAGCATGCAAATTACTGTTCAATTTCAATTTTTCCAATAACAAAGTTAAAGACTTGTATTTTTCTATTGCTATTCAACTTAATAGCTATTAAATTTAATTTTAATAAAAATCTTTCTTTGCTTGCAACAGTTAATGTATTCACTTGCATACTTGCTTTGTCCAAATGCATTTATTTTTCATAACAATTCCGACTAACTGAACAAGTTGCTATAATTACCGTGACAAAAATGACTTCCTCGTTCTTGCACTGTTTTAACACAGCAAATCCTCCGAACATTAAATTCTCCAGAGAAAGGCTAAAATTCCACGACTTCTTACTACCAGCGTAAAGAGATGGTCCGTACAGTGAAGACTGTGGAACAAAGGGGTTAACAAACACTTAACGAGACGACGTTTGACAGTAGCAAGGGATCGCGGGAAAGGAATCGACGGTGCATCGGATCCGAGGGAAATTTAATGCCGGCCCGTCCTATCGAAAATCTCGGTCGACCATAACGCACCCGCGGCCGCGTCGCGCCGCGTCGGCTATATCCCGTGGATCCTCGCCGATTCTTCAAAGTCTCCGAGGAGGCCGCGGTATATACTTTCTCAGTGGCCACTTTTATCTGATTCGCGTATGCCGAGGCGCGCGGCACGGCGTCGCAACGAATGCAACAAGAATGCGAGTTGAGCGTTCCTCTCGGCGAACCGTCTCCGTGAACCGTCCCGGCGAACCGTCTCGTCGGCCGAACGAAACGGAGAACAGGTTGGCGAATAAAGCAACGCGCCAGCTGTAAATCGCGCGTCGAAGCGCGAGTTACGAGCTTGGCCCTGCCCTGCTTGACGTCCGGCTAGCCGCCGCCACGCCGCGCTGTAAAGATTGATCTCGCGCTTCCTTATGCCCGTCATCGTCGACCCTGCTATCGGAATTATTCTCTCGGACACGTCTCGAAGTCCTCGAAACGATCCTCCTTAACTGCCGTCACCCAGTTGCCTCGAGATTCATTTTTTTACTGCGAGCGATGTCTCCAAGGGGACATCCTTCGATCTACAAGAAGATTAATCGATAATTACACGAGTAATAAGATACCGAGTTGTGAATTTACTACACTCTTTTAACAGTACTCGACTCTTTCTTCACGTACGAAGCGTAGACCGCACACTCGAATCGCTCATAAAGCTAAACCCAACGCATTTCCGTCCGATCCCACATTGATTATGAAAATCATTTATTAAGTCACCGGCGACTTTACGCGTCTTACATCTCTACGCCAACCGAACGGAATTCTTCCATAGCTAATTAACACGGGATTACTGTCGCCCAACCACGCCTCCCACTTCCTACGAGCGTAGACTTTCCACTTAATTGCACACACGGCCGATCGCAATCCGCCGATTTCCAAAGCGGGAATTTCTCGTTGCACGCGTCGGACGTTCGGGATCCATGGCTCGGCTTCCGCGCGGAAACGAGAAATCAAGGGGGAGAACGGAGGAGGGGGGGGGCGACGCGAGGCGACGGACGGAGCCGTTGCCGAAGGCCGGACGCCGGACTACGGATTCGACGACAGAGAAGGGAGTCGAAGAAAGGGAGTAGGAGCGGTTATGTCGCGGCTAAATTTAGGCCCACGCGCGCATAAAACCACCTGTTGATTCCTGGCGGACTCGTGCGATCGCTATTATCGTCGTCGTGGTCGTCGGGCAATCTGCTGCCCGGCCGACAATTAGCGACGCCGCGAAAAGTGCATCGTCGTTTCTCGATCCGAGGTAGCATCGTGGATCGAGGAATTCATCTTTTTCTCGATCGAACCAGCATTCCTCGACTGTGCCGCACACCGGCGGATTTATTTCAGCCGCCAACCGCTGGCAGACAGTGCTCGTTATTTATAATTTCGCGAAATGCTAGCAATGCCTCGTTCGCAGCAGAAATTTCTTACAAACGGCAACGTATACACCGATTTATTTTGCCCGACTGCTGACAGAAAATGCGTGTTATTTTGAATTCTATTTTCTGAGATATTACTTCGCGCTCGGAGCAGAGACTTCGTAGAACCCCGGCAGCGGAGGATTCGCTTAATCAATGCAATGGAATATTTACTTTCGCGGCGATATTGCTTTTCCTGTGTATGAATTCTGAATTCTTTTCTCTCTTAACTCCTCGACAGCTATTATTAATTAATTGTAACTAATGAATTTAATAGGATTACTTTAAAAGATATGCTGAAACAAATTAACAGATTAGATCTTAAATGCTTATGTTTTACTTTTAAAATATTAGCCTTCGAAAAGTAAAGGATTGTCAAAAGTTGTCGAGAAAGTTCAAGGCATTCTTTTGAGGAAGTCAAAGGGATGGGGGAAGACAATTCGTAGGAGCCACCTTCCGAACAATGACAAATGGAATCAGACCAGGTTGTTCCGAAATTTCGCGTCATTGTTCGGGGTTGTTGCGCCTGTTACCGCGGCCGCCGCCCCGCGGGGTCCCCCTTTGTAGGGGCGAACGACCCAATGGCAAATAATGCCGTAGAAATAGGCAAACCACTCGAGGAGAACAATACGCGCGTCAGTGGTCGAGTGAAAAATGTCAAGGGTGGGTTCGGTGTGGTTTCTCAGGGGTCTTGTATCGAAACGGAGCATCGATGGGGCACCTGCCGACGGCGGAGAAGTCATCCCCCTACGCCTTTTCAGATCTCTATGGGAAGATGCGCAGGTCTCTCGGGGAACCTTCGGTCCACAGCTTCGGAAACTTTTCCTACTACCATGCGATTCGAATCTAGCCTTGTGATTTTGTTTCGACATTCTTATCTGTTTTTACAACGTTCCAATAATTTCATCTATCAATACAGTAACATTGGTATATATAATATACTATACAATATATTTCTATGTATTATATATTCTGTAATATGTAATATAAGCATGAAATATATCGACAAATTACAATATTACACTCTACATAGATCTTGCAAATCCCAATCTTTGTTGAATGCTAATACAACGTAAGTAAAAAATAAGATGAAGAAGTATGAAATTATTTATGAGCATACCAAGAAATACTGCGTAAAACTAGTAAAACAAGTTCAGTAGCACGTGATAAAGTCGCGATGGATACTCGAGCGACATGAATGTTGAACATAACTTTCAATTACAGCGAGATTACGAAGACACCTTCTCGGAAGATGATAAAATGTCTTTGCTCGAGTATACGGCACGATAAAAATCATCCGGAGCTTAACTAAATTTAACCTCGTCGAAGAATGTAAAGAAACCCGGTCCGGCGTATTAACAAAAGACTCGAGAATCAGATTCAAACGTTTGCGTTGAACATTTGCATCCGCTAAGCGTGAGTTACCAGCGATGAAAGAGCCTATTTGGCATCCGGAGAGCGTCGGCGGCCATTTTAAAAACTGCAATAGAATGCCGGCATCGGCGGGACGAATGTTTAACCAGCGCGGTGAGCCTCGGTACCCGGAACTACGGCCGTTTATGTTTAACATTCGCGTTTTTAAAGGAATCCCCGTTATTTCCACGTCGACCTGGTATTTCAGTCCGACCTTTAGTTCGACGTCTACATCCGCCTCTTTTTTTTCTCCGCTATTTACCGGCGCGGCGCGACGCGCAGAATGTTCTCGCTCGGAGGCGATAGGTCCCGGCCGAGAGGAATCGACGCCGCCGCTTCTTTGTCGGAGCGGTTGCGTTATTACATATTTATGGTAAAACGGTCCCGACGCGTGGTTCACGGAAAAAGCGAACGATCGAAAACGGCAGCTTCCACGGAGCCGCGTTGCGGGGCGACGCGGATTCTTCCTGGAAACCGAACGCGAGACACGTTTTCACGCCTGGCTTTTACGTAACAAGGCTTCGGATTCTTGCGACTTGCTGCTCGATTAGGTTCACCGCCGGCGAACGTTTTCACGCCGATTATGTAAACAAACAATGGGTCCAGTTTCGCGCGCGCGCGCGCGCGCTCGCGCACGATGGCGGTGCTGCATGCAAATGCTTGGGAAACTCCGTGGTAGTTCGCGATACCGTTTACTATAGAACGACACACGGTTATGGCCGCTGGTGATTCATTCGAGGCATTGAAAACTCTTTCGACGGTTTCGATAGATCCTTTCGAGTCGACACGATCGCGGACCATTGTGTTACTTTTTTCTTCAGATTCGAGAGACAATGAATTTCGTTTTTTCGGATTGCGAACGGGTGCGTTGTGACAACGTATCGACATGGTGGTGCAAGATTTCGGGGATAATCTAGCAGACATGAATACTAATTTCTTCGAAATCGAAACAAATTTGGTTCTTTTGTTATCAAAACATAGAAATAAAAATGCACGAGGACATGCAAAAGAGAAACGCTGATTCGTTCGATTAAAGAATTTATTAAGGATGTAGCACTACCAATTGACGTAGTTATTTGAGGAATGGTAGACATATAAGTAATATTTGTATAATATTTATATAGATAATATAATATACAAGATTTTTTTCTGAACAAGAGCGAAAAGAGAAAGATTGCTACCTGACTAAAAAGACGAATGCAGTATATAGCGTTATGCTCGCGCCGACGTCGCCTCGTACGTGTCGCAGAAACTCGACATGGAACGTCAAATATTTAGATTTGATTTAAGGTTTATCTGCAATCTCGCAACGCCAAGGTCGTGCAACCGTTTAGATTCCAACATGATCTCGATTCGCTACACCCCAGGTTACGCGAAATTCGAAGGAAAATTCTGTTTACTCGAGCACGATGTTCAATAAGATACCGCTTCCGGGATTCCCCTTCGGAACTGCAGCTGCATGGAAACCCACCTCGCCCCGGTGGCGTTTGTGCGACGTATTCTGCAATAAAGGGCTCCTTTCAAAGTGTATACGTCTGTTAGCCGAGGATCATACTGTCAATTGTGATTTTCTCTTGACGTGAGATCTGTATCATTTACAGATATTTTAAATTAGTTGAACGTTAGACTGCGTAAAAATTAAAATCACAGCTATTGTGCCGATCCATAATATATCGATGGTGATTACGCTTGAGGGAAGTTCGTTAATATTTTTCATAAATAACAGCTTTATTTTGAATTTATGTGGCTTACTAAATCTTTTATTATAATTATCAGGATTTAAAAATTCTGATAATTTCTTGTTGGTCTTTTTTATTTTCTTTACTACAATCGTGTAAGATAATTAAAAGTTTAAACGCTGGTCAATCTAATACTCTCTCACCCTAACAATGTTCGTACCACGAACGCACATATCTATAAAATAAATATTTCAGTCAAACTCTTCTTCTGAAACATTAGCCACATCTTATGTTTCTAATAGGGGTGTTTGTACCTGTTTTCGTATATTTAGTCCCGAAACTTCAAACCTGTTCCGCCCTTCTGCCGGCACAGCAGTCGGAGATACGAATGTAAAGTTCAAACAGTCGAAAGTTGAAGCTGCAACCCCGGAATTTGTTCTGGTAGCAAGCAGATCGTTCGAAGCACATGTTTTTTCGTAGTTCAAATGCACCGGGCGCAACCCTCAGGTGTATAGAGCCGAGGGGGATCATGCGTGGCGTTGCATCGACCGTAGAGAGGGAATGAAAGGTTGTAGGTAGCGGCACGTTTCCCCTGGCCCCTCGCGGTGATACTGCCTCGTAGAGATACCTAGGCAGCCGCTCTACCTGGCTAGAGGAGCAAAGTAGAGAAACCGAGTGATCCACGAAGAAGGACTCGGAGGTATAGCGAAGGCAACGTTGGAGGAGGAGAAGGAGAAGGAGGAGGGGGAGTAGGAGTAGTAGGTAAAAGAAAGAGGAAGGCGAGAGAGCAGCACCGCGACGAAGAAGTAGACGTAGAAGAAGAAGAAGAGAAGGAAGAGTAGTCCAAGGGGCGAAGGGGGAGGGTCGAGAAGAGAAAGGAAGAGAAAGAGAGCGAGCGCGCGCGCGAGAGAGAGAGAGAGAGAGAGAGAGAGAGGAGGCTAGGAGTTGTCTTCTGGTCGGTCGAGTCGAGAGTGAGAGGGGTGGCAAGAGAGAGGCGAAGAAGTCTGACGGCGCGGCGGCGAAGGAGAAGGTGGAGAGTGGAGATCCACTCCACTCCACTCCACTCCACTCCACTCCACTACGGTGGTGGCGACTCCAACTCGAGGCTCCAGGTAACGTTGGTGGCGGTGGTGGTGGTGGTGGTGGCGGTACCGTGCGCGCAGTGGTGGTGGTGGTGGTAGAAGGTGGAAAGGGAGAGGGCCGAAGGTGTACGAGAGGTGAGGAGAGACTGCTGGCCAGCGTGGACCTGTGCGTCGTTGCATGGCCGACCTGGAGACTCGCTCTCCGCAAGGTGAGACGCGCGGACCGAAGAGGAGGCCTCGAAAGATCGGCAGGAATTCTCGTGAAAGCCGCCTCTTCCTTTCTCGTCTGCGGATCGCCGGTCGAACTCGCGCGCACCTTCGCGCTGCCTTCGTCGAACGTGCCCGTGGAATCGCGAGTGATCCGTGAAACAAACCGACGCCGACCTCTCCGGCCAGGCTCGTTTAGGAGCACCGCTCGTCGCCGAGAGCTCGTGGGTGGATAGTTCCTCGTCGCGGAGTACGCCGAGCACGCCGTGTACGCGGAGACCAAGGGGAATCGAATCGGCTGACAGCGCCGGCCAGGCTCTCGAGGAGTATTGTTGTCAGCGGCGGAAACAGGTTGCCCAGGGGATCGCGCCGACGATAAACTTTCGGATTTTATGCGTTCGGTGGAACGACAAAGGAATCCGTTTCTCTCCCGCGCTCGGCAACTCGAGCTCGAGACGGCCGAGAACGGGTTCGTGGAAGCAATGCCAGGCGACCGCGGCGGACTGCGCCGTCAACGTGTTTGACAGTGATAACAGAGAGTGCGCGCGCGCGCGCGCGTGTGATCGTCAGCTCGCCTCGACTTGCACCTCTTATCGGCGCCGCGCAAACTCGATCTCTCGCGTGGTACCGCGATCAGTCGATCTCATGGACATGGACGCGGCCGTCTCGAGACGTCCCCGCTGATTAGCATCGCGCGTGGCCAAACCAGCGAGTGACTTTGCATCTGCCATCCGCGTCGATCGTTCTCGGATCGAGCTCGGACCGGGCTCGGATCGGGCTCGGAGTTGTCGTCGATCCACACCGGTGCGATTCGATTTCCCTCCGAGCACACCACGTGGTGGACCCTGGGACGCCGGTTTTACGTGAAAGTGCAATAGTTGCTGCCGAATGCTTGCAGTGTGGTGCACGCAAAACTCCGGAGACACGGCAGCTTGTTTTGAAAGTGAACGTTCGTTTCCTTGAAGTTTCGTACGCGCTGCGCGTCGAATGCCTCGCCTTGGATATTTCGCCGGACCAACGATCGCCTCTGAATCGGTGAGTGATTTTCCTCCGATCAAACTTCTGTCAATCCGTAAATCGAACACCCACGCACCCTCGTGGAAACTCGTCAGATGTTTACTCCAACTTGACTATCGACCTCGAATCATTGTATCATTCGTCGACTGGATTCTGTCGATTTTCGAGTAGCGGTGGCAACATTTCTATACATCGAAGCTTTAGCAACTTAGCCAACACATTCGCGTGGTTATGCAAGGGCCTTTGGATTATCGGGGGATGCGGGAAACGTTGAGTGTACGTTCCGAATCACGGTAATGCGACAGTGGCTAACTCGAACGTTCGACAATTTAGTCCACTCTTTTGCATGACAGAAAAGTTTAGTCGATGTCGAGGTGCCGTAATTCAAGTCTTTAACGAGAGACGTGATTCGCCTGTATCGATAGCTTTCCCTGACTAACATGTTGGAACGCGAAATGTCCGAGTATGATTACTAGGATTCCTACCATGCCAAAGAAAAGACACACAGTTTCTTTCACCCGGCAATAACAACGTGATAACACGTCGATGTTTTTTTTCAACTCGACTGCACCTCTGCAAAGAATACTATAAACCTAATCAGCAATTCCAATACTAAATGCAATAATTACTGCTCGTTTCATTTGAATAATTTCAAGCTTCTTCGAGAACAAATGCATTTTTCTCGTCGCTTGATCCGACAAACCCGTTCAAGGGCAGTGGCCTGGGGAACCATCGAGCAAAATTTTCGTAGGACAACGGATAATCTCCAAGGTTCTCTGTTCTAGCTCTCTACTAGAGAGTTGGTCACCGTATTTGAGTTCTGCTGACTCCGCCGGGAGATCTCGGCAATGGCGAAAGTTTCTGGAGAAACGGCGCGGCGTCGAGAGACAGAGTCTGCGGGGCCCGGTGGATCGACATCGACACGCCTTAACATTTCTTGCGTACATTCTTCCCTCGTGCAACACAGGCCCGGAGTATCTTGGCCGGAGTCGGAGGAGACGTGGCCCTGCGACGCGCTTTGGCGCTGCCGCGGCCGCGGCTCGGCGCGGCTGCCGCAGAAACGCGGCCGGTCGCACGCGTTTTCGGCAAAAAGCCGAGGCATACCGAAAGGCCTCGCTTTCCAAGCGACAAGATTTATAAAGGGCCCCCCTTGGCCACCGTTCGGTGCCCGTGTTTCTTCGTCGGAATCGCGCGCTGGCTAGACTTTCACGTGCGCGGCAGCCCGCGACGCACGTTCGCCCCATAAATTCCGACCCCGTACGTAAACAGATCCGCGGAACCATTTGTTCGCTGTCGCGGACGATACGTGACCAGATATATAGGTTTTTACACCGGCGACGAAGATCGGCCGATCGCTCTTGATCATCCTGACACCGCGGACACCGGGCAAACGTGCGCCGAGCGCGCAACACCGTTGCGGACCGATCGCGGGCTAAATTAGCGCCCGATCGACCTTACTCCGATTTCCCGCCACGCCGCGCCGCGCCGCACCGCGGTTTCGCCCGCAATCCGATCTCCTTGTCAGAAGTGTATCGGGCTCTCGGGATTAACGGTGCATTCGATCCAGCGAGCGAATGTAAACGGCTCGTCTACATTTCAGATAAATTGTCGCCCCGATAGTCCGTACTGCGAGATCCTCTGGAACGCCGATGGGACCCGTAGCCACTTTTCTACCTGTTTCTAAAGTCGCTTAAGCACATTTCAACGACTTCCGGGTCACTCGACAACACCAAAATACGTGCGAAGAAAGAACACCACTCGCCGATATAAATTTAGCAACGTAGATTAGGAATCGCAGATTGAAATGGTTTTTGTTATCGCAAATCGAATGAAGAGTTGCTCAGAGTCTACGAAAACCTTACTACGACTCTGTTAGTCGCGTTTGCTTATCGAAAAAAAGAGATTACGTCCAAACCTTTTCAAGTACTAGTAGCAATTTGTGTCGGTGTTTTCAGTCGCTCGGATTTCTTATTATACTTTATCTAGCGTAAACGTAGTGATAGTAAGATCGTGCTGCAAACAGAAGTTTCATAAGCCTCCAATGAATAATAGTAATAAGAAGATCTTTTAATTACTCGGTACGATTCGCACGGGCTAAGAATCGACTGCGAATCACATCGGCGACAGGTAACGGGTCAAAGTTCGACTCTCGCGACGTCGTGAAAAATCGTCGACAGTTCCCGTTTCGTTCTACAAGAATTCGTCGGCTGCACTTGGCTCGATATTTCTTTTATCTAGGTCTCGATAAGTTTCTCCTTTCGACACCGGCTCGATGGAACACTTCGAGCATGATTTCCTTGTTGGCCCGATACGCCACGTTCCAATTGCTCCGCGAACTCGTTACACATACGTAAAACGTAAACGAAACTCCGCCGCGATATATCCAGGCCTTCGGCCACGCGAATTGCACAAGCCTGGAATTTCTTCTCGTTTCTCGGCTCTCCGGTCTTTCCCGGCTGCCCCGATCTTTCCCGGCTCCCTGGCTCCCCGGCTCCCTGGCTCCCGGGGACCTAGGCCGCCTAATGTTCGCTGGATCGTCAGTAGCTGCCGGAGACTCGAATGCCGGGGTAAGAAGGGAAGCCCGTTCGCTTATGTTCCCGGCAAAACGCCCGTTTGGAAAACATAGGTCGTGGCGCGGGCATGTGACATCTGCCAGTTCGCCGGACCATTAGGTGGCTTACCTTTTCAGACCTCTACGCGGCCACCGGGGAAATCATCCGTCTTTCTTTCCCTCGTGGCCTCTCTAACTACCCTTTGCTGCGGAAACGCTTCCTTGGGAAATACCCAGTGATTAGAAAGTCCGCAACGAGACGCGATACTCGCCGACTGGTACGTCGCGTTTTCTTTTTCTGTCAAGCATTTAAAATGTTTAATTTAAAAGTACTCAAAAATCACATGTACGAAGGAATTCCTTGTTTCGAACTTGTTCTACGTCCTCGACGGTTCGAAATTCTAAAGTAGACGGACACCGTAAACACTCCACTAAATTGTTCATAAATTCAAGCTTTCGAAACGGCTGTTATTTTTTTTTCTAAAATCGGCGCGTTGCATAAATGTTTGCGTCATTGGCGAACCAGAAATAAACAGAGACGTTGCAGCGGTCGCTCCGACAGTCGTCCGGATTTCTGACGAGGCGCGTCGTTCACGGCACGGAGTAACGAACGCCGCTCGTTAGACTTTCTATACGCCATAATAGTCGTCCGTCGTCCCACGTTGTCAATTAACCGGATTCTCATTCGACAACGATTCCCCGCCGAATTTCCTAGAGCCGTGTGCCACACCGACGCTCATAAAATTCCTAGTCACCGCGGTTCTCGGAACGGGAACCATATTTCGATGCGTTCCCCAGCGACAATAAAACCGGCGCCGGGGATGATTTACATCCGCAAATTTATTCCGGCGTAGACAAAAGCAACCGGCGGAGCCTGCTCTATAATTCGTTAAGATGCACTAAACTGAACGAACGGCCGATTAGGTCGCCCCGGTGCGCGAACAGCGTTTGTCAAGGTAACGATGTGCCTCGGACGTCGTGTCGCATCGTTCAACGATCGGATACCACGTTTGGGACGTCGTTACACGGTTATGCGTACATATGGATGCGCATCCGCTCGCTACGAGTATGATGTAGGACTCGGAGGAGCCAGCCGGATGAAAAAGAAGTATATACTCTACGTGCTGCCTCCTCTGAGGACGGGCCTGCTGCCTACTCTCTAAGGGAGGGACATTAATCGGCCCGTGTCGCGCTCGCGCTCGCGCTCGCGAACCACGAAAGGGAAAGGGCACGGCGAATGGCATTAGAATGTCACCCATAAGAGCCGAATGGAAAGCCGTGGCTACGAGGCGGGACGTTTCGGTAATTTATGGAAAACTTTGTCTTAATGCCTATCATTAGACCGAGCATCTCTGCGCGTCCGTAACATTTCGAAAATATGCGGGGACTTTCCCTCTCTCTCTCTCTCTCTCTTACGATTCGTAGAGACGCAAATGCTTTTCTTGTAGGTGGTGGAAATATAATCTCTGTTTAACACGTTGAACGCCGTGTCACCCAAATATGGGTGACACTAATTTCTGACCAAACTTGAAAATTCATTTTTATTGTAATATATTTGAGCAACTTGGATTTGATTAAAATGTTTCGGAGGCGAAAGAGTTCTAATGCCACCCTCTAGATTAAATATTAATTTTCTAGTTTCGCTTTACTAAATAAATTGTTTTAACTATGTGGGTATTTTAGTGATCGATTGTCGGCACTGAACATGTTAAAAAAAGCTATTTAAAACGTAACATTACGATTGAATGGTTGTAACCATTACAGATTTCTCGATTGTAATTATTTCGTAGAAGGAGAATAAATATTTATTGTGTGCTTAAGATAACGCGAATATTTGCATAGAATTCACGAGAGGAGAGTAACATTTTTAATTTAGTCACTGCAATCGTGGATCTACCAATCACCGATTTGTTCTTGAGGAATAACCTATGCCCTATGAACACGAGAAAGATCAAGATACGTCGTTTAATCGTGAGCGAGCTCTCGGCTAGGTTAATGCAAGTTTCTATTGATCCAGACGTTCGAGAATTTGTAGAAACGTTGTCTGCCTGTAATATCGAACCGCGCTCGTAGCTGTGAAACCTCGGAATACCGATGACGCGTGTAAAAGAGAGAGACTACCCACACGAAATTCTTCCGCTTTTTCACCGTCGCGTGGAAGGTTTCCAAGCCAGACCCGTAGAAAACCGATTGTTAATGTAATCGATGCAACGTGCATTGTTAGCGCGTCGATTCCGTCGCGCCGCCGACCATTATTTTCATCTCGAAGACAAGGCTCGGTTCGCTGATAAGCTGATTGCGCAAGCCCGCGACCGTTTCGATCCTTTGATATCGCGCAATTTGTCACATCGACCAGTTTTCTAGCGCAATCCGGCCGCGTCGGGCTGGGGCATTGCATGGGTGTGGCGTTAAAGTTCCACGGAAAATCGGCCGCGGGTATTTCACGGCTTCGCTTCGCTTCGCCTCGATTCGATTCGATTCGATTCGAGAAAAACCTTGTAATTCGCTAATAACGTATCCGCGGCTAAAACCCGACTCGATATTACTTGCATACCGGACCGTTCGACCCGTTCGTTTTCGGACTCGGAACGCATTTATCTCTTATCGAGCGCGCGCCGGTGCGAAAGAAACGCAAGAAACGTGTATCAATATTTTTTATTTCGCAGTGCAACGACTGCGAGTGACCGGATTGTGTTTACTTGGGGAGCTGCGTACAGTATATCACGGCCCGAGACTTATCGAAACAACGTTTATCCGAATGATTATTCACATACGATTTTTATCGTGACTGTTATCAGCACGGCTCGACGGCATCGGTTAATATTATTTCAGTAATAATTTATTGCACAGATAACCGACTTTCGTGTTTATTCTTTCGCTCGGCGCTCGATCGTTCGACACGTTCTCCAGGCAAATTAAAGTACTGCTAAAAATTAAGTGACTGATTAATAAAGTGTTCGTGGAAGTTTTATTGTGTTATGCCTTTGTGCTATAAAATCATGAATTTCTACCCCTTTATGTTACAAGATGTTCTTCATAGAAATATAAATTATATAAAATGTAGTTTATTGAATTTGCTATCAAATAATATCGAAAGAAGTTAGACAATAGAACTGACAGATCCTTATTGCGAAATTCGCAGTTATCCATATTCAATTTTCAAAGAACGTTTAAGCCGAGGAATGTGCTCAGTCGTCCAAGTTGTACGGGACGCGAGGAACATCTTTTTACCTGAATTTTAGTGTGGCCTGCTCGCTGACTTTCGAAAATATATTTCCCGGTTGCGTGGGCCCCGAAATGGGCTCACGGGTTTCCCAGACACAATACAGACGAGTCGAGAGTCTCGTAGCTTTCCGTACATCGACGGGGACACTTTAAAACCCGTGGCCAGCCCCTTAAAACCCATCTTAGTTAGAGGGTATTGACGTCGGTCCCCAATGTGTACCTCACCTGCTTTCCTGAAGTCTCCTCGAGGGAAAGAATACGCGCGACGCGCGCGCACACACACGCGCGTAGAAACATCGCCTCCACGTTACGGGGGACCTCGAAAACGCGCTTGTACCTCCTCACAGAAAAAAATGTTAATTTTTCTACGAGTCATTGACTTGCCGGTTTCAACACTCGCCCGCCTCATGACGTTGCGTTCCGGGAACAAAAAACGTAAGCCGACGATGATAATCATCTCCGCGTAATTGTTAGTTGGTCGTTTTATTGATGGAATCTGTTACGGTGCCGAACATATTGGTGGACTTTGTCCTCGATTACGAATAATTGTCCTGAAATTTATAACTCTTCTAACGAATGCTGATTTATCGGGAGAAAGATTTTTCTAAAAATTAACTGCGCTTACAGATTCGAAATGTTTTCGTGGTATTGCTAGATCGACGACGTTCGAAATTGGTTGTCTTATTAGTTTTACGAGATTGCTTATTAAAGTCGGTTGCAACAACGAAAAAGGCAAGACAACGAGAAATCTTCCACCATCGATTGTCCGGTAAATAGTAAAGTCGTCGTCGAACCAAGGATATTGGTTTCCAAGGATATTATTAAGCTTTTTATCGTCATTGTTATTGGAAACTTCGATTGGCGCGAAAGGACATGCTATTACCGTAATGTTCGACTGTCGCCTCGGCATTGTTTCCCCGCTAATTACGAAATTCGCTCGTTAATGAGAACCATAATTCACCCTAATGACAGCTTGATAGTGCAATTATTGGTAATCGCTCGTCGCCGAGGAAACATTAGCTGCGGTGGAGAAAATGGAGTCGCCTTGTCCGAGTGATTTCTGTCGATGACGAGCAATGAGGCTTTACCAATAATAGGACAAGATAAACGTCACCTTTCGGAATATGTACTTACATGCATCCAGAAATAAGATATAAATGGGCTTTGGTATCAGAAAAAGAGACAAAGTGGGACATACAAGGAAATGAATTCGGTTTCCGTAAAACGGCGAAGCTGTTTAATAAAGCTGTGACAAAAGAGTCGAGCAGATCCGAGCGAGACGAGGCGACGCGGCGCAGCGGGCGGAACAAAGATCGCAGAAAAAGGAAAGCGGAGAGTCCTTAAATTACCGGAGCACAATAAAGGCGAAACGAGGCGCGAGCGTATGCTAAAGGAAAGTATGCATTGGCTGAAAATCGTGCCGAATCATAGCCCATTAAATGTCGCAATCGCCGTACTTTCACGTCCGCGGGCCGCGCGCATCGCGCCGAATATCCGCCGAATGCCCGCCGAATGCCGAAGCCTGCCTTTCTCGCGGGAAAGGCCAGAAACGTATCCAGCGAATAATCGTCTTTGTCTATAATAGTCGATAGATAGCTCGGTTGCACATCTCGGGAGATGCTGGAAGGTCCAGAAGTCGAGGGAAAGGCGAGACTGACGTCACCGGCAGGAATGAGGTTAAACCGATGCTAAAGTCGCGCTCGAGCGGCGGGTATAGTGCTCGATAGGCCGCAGGATGCACACGAGATACGTGGTCCTGCGAGGAATATACACGGTGTCCCGGGACTGAGATTTCCCGCGAGTCGGGCTCGGGCTCGAGAGTCGAGAACCAGCTACGCTACGAGGATCATAGATCCGCGATTGCATCACCAGCGTCGAAGATCTTCTGCCCTGACCTGCGCTGCGCGGTTCGACCTGTCGCGTCGTTTCTTCTTCCTGGCTTACGAGCCTGGAATGCGATTATTCGACCGAGAGATCGTGCTTTCTGAACATCCTACCTCCATCGAAAGAAAAACGAACGTGTTCAGAGAATCGGCTGATTTGTAGTTTGAAAAATCGATACCGTCGCTACCAGGAGGCAACGAATAATCGCCGTTTCACAAGCAGAGGGTTCAACGATTGATCTTTGAGTAATAATCGGTGAAATACGCAGGCTGACTATTTTTAAGGAGGTAAAAAGGTCGAGCGTTCTTCGGTGCATAATTTTCCTGTCGCCGGGTGACGACGTAATGCGCGGTTGCGGAGGAAGGCCGTGCGTTTTTCTTGGACTGTTTCCACGAGCTCGCGTGCAGGATCGCCTTTAAGAACGCGATGTCTTGGTCTTGGTTCGCCGTTCGCCGTTCGCCGCTCGAGACGCTCCAGCATCGTCGCAGATAGGACCTGCTTTATTAGTCGCCACTTACACCTGGTAGAACTCACGGACCACTGTTGGACAACATTTCTTATCTCTTATCACGAACGTTGCCCGATACGTTCTCCCGTACACGAAGTTGTATTCCTACTGTCAGCATCTAAATGTCTAATCTTCAGCGCGAGTCTAAAACAAACACGCAACTTTCAACGGATAGAACACGTCGCGACGCGGCCCCTGCTGAACACGTAAGAAATAATTATCATTAGACTCGATACTTGTGGAGTGCATAGACTAAATACTTGTAGAGTACATAGACTAAATACTTGTAGAGTACATAAACTAAATACTTGTAGAGTACATCGTGTACAGATAGCGCAATGAATGCAGCATGTACGTAGCACTCAGCCGCGAAGAACCTCTAATTGTAAGCGCTGTTAAGGTTCGCGCTGCGCTTTCCTCGAGATGATGGCGTAGAGAGGCGAGGTTGCAAAGGGGACGCTAAAAAATCGCATAATTCCAGGTCGCGGGGCGGCATAGCGATGGCGTCCGAAATCCGGAACCTTTGAACCCGGCTATCTCAGCGCAGGATCCGTGGAACCCTTTGTCTTAGCCAGAGCACGAGTTCGACCGTATAATATGCGGTCAGCCTCCGGAGAGGGCCCGGGTCCTTCGGGTATCTATCCGACCAATACAGAGGGGTACTGGTCGTGTACATACCGACACGAGTTTCTCAGGGGGAGCTCCTCTCTATCTACGAAGGATATCTCTCTCTCTCTCTCTCTCTCCCTTTCTATCTTCCTGTCCCTCTCTCTGCCGAGTCTCGAGTCCCGAGCTCCGAGCCCCAAGTCTCGACTCGTACGGGGACGAGCTCGTCCTGACCTCGGGGGCTAAAGATTACGAGGGCTCGCTACGACTAGAATTCAACCTCCGGACGAGATGTATAGCCGCATGCACACGTATACGTGTACACCGTGAGCGGCGAGCCGCGCGCCGCGCACCGCAGCGAGGCAGTATATCCAGCCTTCGAGCACGTAGTTAAGCGCCCAAGTCCGGTTGCAGAGGAATCTTATGACCGCGTATTTTTCCGCTGATGCGGCGCCATTAGACCGGCTGCCGAGGGAAAGGAGCCATTATTCCCCGGCTTGACGCTTCTCATTTTTCGCGTCCTCCGATCGCGCTGCTCTTCACCGGTCATTGAAAAACTATTCCGATCCACGATCCGCGAATCACTATCCGCGATACAGGATCGAGGATTATTTCGCTGCGAGGAAAGCTAAACTGACGCAGACCCTCTACGCAGATGGCAATTTAACATTGTCATGGAAACATTGGGCAATTTGGTTTCGCGTCTAGGTTGGCCCTAACTAGCAATTAGTAATCTAATTTTATTGTAATATATTGAGCAGACTGAAATTTTTATTCTAATAGAATTTTTGGAACATGACATGATTAAACTAAACTATTTCCTATGGCGAAAACTTGATAGTTTCGATTTAATAACTTAAACTCTGTAATACATATTCGCGCATCGTTCTAGAACCCCGTTTCGCAGAATAAGTCGACCTCTCTCCGGGGGTTATCCTTTTTTGCGATCCGTACACGCGATTTCCTATACGCAATTACATCTTGGTGAGCTACGATGGCGGTCGAACGGTCTTCCGAGATCGGTCGAAACATTCGCGAAAAGTGTTTTCTCCTTTTGTTCGGTGTGGAGCACCGGCATACACGACTCCCTACGTGGGTTGCACGAAATGAAAGGCGTACGGTGTACACCGTACGGCGCAGTGGCTCAGCTCGCCGACGCGACGGGTTAGGCCGAGATACCTTCTGCATCCACCTAGAATTACGAGCCGTTCATTGGCTGTTAATTACGCAGATTATACTCGGTTTTTATGATCGCGAGCCCGCTAGCTAGCCTACCTCCTGCTCGATCGAGGCTTACGCAAATGAGCACGAGCGTTCGATCTCTCGATCGCTAAAGGACAGCGATATCATCCTATAATTGACTCGCGACTCGTGACTATCGACGGCGCATTGTCGCGCGCTATGCCAACGCCGGGCAACGCTTATATTAGACGTTGCATTAGGCCTCTCGAAGCGACGTAATCGATGCCAACGATCTCGTTCCTCTTTCGGGACACCCACTCGCGCATTACACCGACTGCTTGCTAATCAATATAATAGACTCCCGGGTTCGGGAGAGTGTTCGACGAACGAGAGACACGCGGCCCCGGATCGGTTTTACAACCGCGATTTGTACCGCGTTTTATCACCGCGATACCACTTTCGCTCGCTTTTTCTCGGTGCTCGACTGCACCGTGCAGCGTGCAAGCCGTGCGTACACGTTGCGTGTAACCCATTCCGTCGATACGCGAACGCTGCCAACTGCGATAGCGTGTATCTCGCCGGCTTCGTCTTCGCCGATGAAATTGGGGCTGGGCGAATTGTCGGAACGTGAACTGTAATTTCTTCATTGCATAAGGCGACTCGTGCGTAATATCGAGTGGCGTGCACGGACCTTGATAGCGGGTCTGTCGAAAGTGAAGCGTGTCCACTATACTTTGTAAAATTAGCTTGCGCGTACATTTTACCTGTTTGCCGTTCCTCGTCTCGCGACGTCTTTGTCAGTTGTCGGGGAGCCGGAGCCAGCCCGAATGGCTCCGCTAATGATCGGGAGCGGAATGCGCCCTGAATACTTTGTCTGGAAATACAAACATCGCGCGTACAGATCGAATCGAATTCTATTCAAATTCTAAATGAATCGCTCATTTGAAATGCGGTAATGTTGATTGGCATAGTTTCTGCGACACGGTAACTGATAAATTGCGGTTTCCATGGACGAATACTTTACTTACGGGAAGCCCCGTGAAGAAGCTCGATAATTTATTCTTGAGAAACCACTTCGGAAAGAGTTATTACAGTATGTTGATCCAAACAAGTTATTGAATTATGAATGACATTGCTGTCACTTTCGAGGCATTTTTTTCGAAAAGTATGCAGCTGTTGGAAACAGGCGATGGACCAGTTAGATACTGGTTAGAATCTGGGCACATAATCGAGTGGATAGTTTATGAAATCGGGAGCAAAGAGAACGCGCGAGCTAGATCGAAGCAGTTGCCATTATTTAGGCGTAGAAAAATAAAAGTTTTCGTCGAAGCTTATAACAATCGTGTTGATTTATCGCGGAGCAGAAAGCAGCGACGGTATCTCGTTTCCCCGTTGTCTAATCAGGATCACAAGCTTGTTACGCGGTCTCGCGTCGCATTCCGCGGCGGATATTCGGCGCTCGGGCGCCCCATTAACGCAAATACGTCCCTGCAGAACCAGTTTGCTTCCCGTTCCGTCCCGTCCCGATCCCGATGGTGTAAAACTCGACGATTGATCGGTGCAGGGCCGCGAAACAGTCGCTTACACTTACACCGGCACGCGCTGCCTCTCGAGAAACGGAGTGTTCTCGTTCTCCCTAGGAACACGGTATACGTCCCACAGCTGGGACCTGGGGGACACACAAGAGACACAACCCGACAAACGAGTATTCGAACTCGCGCGCGCGTCCTGCGTACCCGCGGCAATTTTTCATTCCATTTATTTTCCTACCCGACCGCTATACATTGCGGTTTATTTATTATCGGCCGTAGAAACGGGCGGCTTCCAACTCCCTACTACCAGTACAGCTACCCCGATGGATGTGTTCGCCTGGACTTTTCATTTTAATAATGCCGCAATTAACCCACTATCGTCTTACCGTACTGTTTGCTTAGTCATTAACCCGTTGCGCTATAATAACGAGTCAGACGCGGAACGAACGTTTCCTGCACGATTCGATAAATATGGTTAACAATCATTTCTATTAAATCGAAACAAAATTTGAATCACCTACCATCGAAATTTGATAATGAAAGTAAACAAGGACAATTCGGTCAAAATCATTTCAAATCATCAAGGAAATAATTAAGGACGAAATAGTCATAATCAACACAGCTCTGAGAGACGTAACAGTGCAAGGGGTTAACAGAATGGGTGCAAGGAACGCATTAGTCCAAACGTCGCGCAGACTTAATTTCACTTCGAAGTTGCAAGAGTCTACCTCTGGGTCGTGTCGGCCGTTCTCCAGCAGTTTCATCTGCAATCAATTGGCGTAACTCTGGTCAAAGGAAGCTAGTTGCGAACGCAGGCTCGCGTTTTCACGTATGCGATCGATGAGATCGCGTGCTGGAAAATCCAAGGTTTTACGAGCACGGTTTCGAGAAACGGTCGCTTCTGATACGCTGCTTGCATTAATCGAGGATTAACTACACTGTGCCTCGAATAGCAAAGAGATCTGGGCCAGTATGCTCGTTTTATGTTCCATTTCGTTGCGAACGATCTCTGCTTTGTTGCTCGTGCCCGAGCATTAAGTTCAACTTGAACCTTTTGTTTGCTCGTAGAATCTATTGCGCAGAAGACTGTGATCGCCTGTTTTATTTCCAGACTGTTCGGAAAGTTAACAACGCTAATAATTTATCTTGCGAAGGTCTTTTACCTTTAGGTTCTATGCATACGTTTCCCTAAGAATCATAATCTTTGCAGATTTCCATACTGCTTGAAAGGAGACGACTTTTCCATATGAATGAACTGCCTAAAAGAAAGATGAATCGCGAATGCAAAGAGAACGTGCCGATAGGAAGCGAACGAGAGGGCTACTTTGAACCTGTTATCTGGCCGAGGTGTAATCATTACCATTCGATCCCTGCGCGCACACAATGGCCGACTTTCCCGGGGACCGCGTACCCCTAAGAAGGTCCGCCATTGTGCACGGTGCGCCCGATGCACCCCGAGTTCTGGATGCAGCGTTCGCCAAGTTCGTAAATCACACGGAAAGCCCGTGGCGGCGAATGGAAGCGAATGGAAGCGAGTGGAAGCGAGTGGAAGCGAGTAGAAGCGAACGGGGCGCGCATAGGCGAGAGGACGCGGGCTCTGCGAGCGTGCAACGGGGCACGATCCTCTCTACACGGTGTCCACATATGGCCACCGCACCGGTCCGTCGCGTCGTCGTCCGCTGCTTTGCCGCAAGAGCCGAGACTCAGACTCGAGAGTCCTTGACGCCCACCCTGTGTGTACGGTTGCGAGATGAGCCACGCACAGTGGCCAATTTGCACGAAAACGAGAATCAAATCCTCGAGAGCACGCTTTCGATTAGACTTAAGCCCTTCGTAACTTTACTTCGTGGCTTCGCAGTTATAAAGACTGGTACTTTTTTAATCGTACATTTCTCAGAGGAACAAAAAATACGAATAAAATGTATATTTAATAAATTATTTGAATGTCACAGAAATATTATGCCGAACAGTGAGCCTATGTACTAGAAGCTTCGCAACCGGCGCAGTTTTTACCTCGCTCCGGAAAGACGGGTCACAAACAACCCAACCGAAGCGACCAACCGTCCGAGGCTCGGACGCAGACCCCGTCCTCGCACAGACACCGGCATTGTCTCGCAGGAAAACACTCCCGCGGCGCCTCGCATAATTGACCGAGGCTTTTCACCCCTTGTTTAGCTCGCAGACTGCCAGCCCCGAGTTTAACAATACATTGTCCGTGGCGTCGTTTGACCGCGACGCGACGCGACGCTCCTCCCAACCCGGCGACGACAGCCATCGACGAGTTCGAAGGTCGCCAGGTTGCTCGTACCCTTCCGGTGCTCGTGCACCGGGTCGCAAACCCCTCGATTCAGACAGAGAGAATGCCGCGAGCCCGGGTTAAGGCGATTGTCGCTCCAGTCCGAGCAGCTGACGTTGTCTCAGCTGTCTGTGCTGTCTTTGAAAGTTTCACAAATATCTGGAGTCTCGAATGCACGCGCACGAGTCGCCGTGAACGTATCGGTGAGACGATGCCCGGACGCGCGCGGACGCTTCGTTGTGTGACCCGAATGGCGAGGATACTCGCGAGGCAAGGATGGTAACGGCACTTTTATGTAACGCGCAGGCTCAAGTGGGAACCACCGCGGATACAATGGTACCGGACGCTTGTTTAGGGACACTGCTGCAATCGGGTATTCGAACCACTGCATTCCATGTCTGTGTTCCGATTGCTGATCGTTCATGCATACATTCCAGTTATTTTGCAGCTTTAGCTGCGATTTTGTTCAGTGAAACTGAAGGTTCATTCCAAAAGAAAGTTCGCTCAAGGTATCTTCGTTAGCTTTCGTAACTGAAAATCATCTTCTATTCCAATTACAAATAATAATGGTAATAGTTTCATTCGATGCACTTTGAGATATAAATTATAAATAATTAAGCAATACTTACGTATGATTGAATGTGTGTAATATCCCTAGGTCAATTGTTAATTAAACAAATAAGACATATGCAAATTGCAAAAACGTTTGCAACGTTTATGACTAAACAATTAAGAAGCGGTCTTAACATGACCGAAATTGGCGGAGCCACGTTAGCACGGAGTTACGCAGAGGTCGTGGAGGATAAGAACCTGGCAAGGGCACAAGGTTCATGACTCACGGCAGTGCGCAGCAACGCAGCTTCAGGAATATTCTCAAGACGATCTTCTGCTGCCTCCTTCGTCTGCAATTTGCGGTGGGATCCCGTGTTATTTTCTGCTGCTCTTTATCTTCTTGGTTGCTGGTCTGCTTATCGGGGCATTTATCATTGTCGCTGTGTGTGTGTGTGTGTACCTTGCGTTTCTTCTCCTACTTCAAGCCCATTGGTCCCTGTTCCCGTTTGAAGACGTGATAAAAGTGGCCCCGAACCAAGACAAATTTCTCCCGCAACTTCGTTGCCACAAAATACCGTAACAGAATTTCGAGATCTACAATATAAGAGCTGCCACAAATCTTCCGAGATCGGCTTGTTATCCTCAAACCGATTCGAATCACCGAACATTCTAAAAAATGCTAAACATTTTTGCAACCACGGTCTTTTTTCGAACGACATTTCTCGAGTAAATCCGAGTCGTGCGTGGCCGACGAGTGAAAATAATGTTTTGGCCGATCCGCATTGCACCGATCGCTTTCACGAGAATCTCTCGTATTGTGTGGCGTTCCTTCCAAGTAGAATGTCTCCCAGTGCGTTAATTGTCACCGGCAGACCTCCAACAGTCCGATCTTAGAGAAGTCGGAAATTCTTGGCGGCGAAAAAGCCGTGGAAAAAAAAAGAGCGGGATCGTCGGATCCAAATAAACGGTAGCGACCGGTCGCGACCGGAGGTAATCAAGGGGGCCAGATGAAGACAACAGAGAGTCGGAGGGAATCAAGTCGTCTTGCTTGATTACCCCGGGCTCGGTCGTTCCGGTAGGCGTGAAGTTCGATCGATTCCGAGGAACCGCGCGGAATTCGCCGGTTTCTCGAAAGCTGGGAGCGCGAGGCTCCGGCTCCGGCCCGGGCCCGGAGCCCCGAACCCCCGAAGCCACGACGGTGGCTGGCTCTCGCTCGCTCTCGGTTTCTTGCCGATCTCCCGACTCCCGGCATGGCAGTCCCGCCATCCCGAGCTATCCGCGAGGCTCCCCGCTCCCTCCACCACCACCCCTCCCTCTTTCTCTCTTTCTCTCTCTCGCGCGCGCCCGCGGCCCGCGGGTCGGTATGTTAATGTCATTCTCCCGAATCCCCTCGGCCCCGATTCGAGGTACTAGCCCGGTCAGGTTTTTCGTGTCGGGAACCATGTCGCTTCTAATTGACGAGTGCCGGACGTAGGACAACAGGATTCGTCCGTGCACACCGGTGACATGTGTCCGAGGTGTTCGGAGCAGAGTCCTGCCGTGTCTTATTATACGCTGGACACCCCGATATTTCGACGGATCGCGGCAAATGGTCGCCGACTTAGCCACCGACCACCTCGCCGCGCGCTCGACCGACTCACGGAACCCGCAGGAAAAAGAGGCGACCGGGAATCTTCGCGATATTTTATCAAATGGGACCAAAGAAAACGCAGCTGCGGCTGCTGTGACGTGCCGCGAATCTCTTCGAATCCGATCCCCGGACCGCCGGGTTTTGCTCTCGCGCGAAGACCCGAGGCGTTTTCGGAAACGCGCGAAGAAACGCTGCTGACGAATTGATGGATCGGCCAAACATAGATCCCAGTTTACTACGATTCGACCGAACCATGAAAACAATTTTTTTTTAACAGGAGATAAAAATTGCTTCACTCTACTAGAGAAATTAGTATGAACAAAATGGCGTTAACTGAATACAGTACACGCTAGAAAGAAATCATTCTACAACACCATTACATAATTATTAATTACTTAATCGAGGCCAGAAGAACATTTTTATAGCAATTCATATTTTGAAAACGGTGGTCGAGAAGTGATTAAATTTTATTTATCGTAATACAAATAAATGTTAAGTTTGAACAATGATGGTACGTCGCGAATGGAAAGATCTCGACGAGCATATTACAGGAAATTGTAGCGGAGAAATCGTGCAGGACATAATTAATGAACGCGGCTGGGAGTCGCGCGGCGTTTACAAAGGGTCAATTATCAATCTCTGCATGCCGACACGTGCCCCGTTGTGTATACAGCTTTACTCATTTTCTCCTTTACCGACGACCCCTACTCCCTCTCTCTCTCCGTATCACCCACGCGCGGAACGGTCACGAGGTCCTCGCGGTTGTACGGCCGCAGCAGCGGCCGGCTTATTAGAACACGCGTAGCTAGAATCCATCGGATCCGTAAACGGCAGGATTCGCCCACGTGGCCGCCACCTCGAAAGGTATACCTGTCTCTCGTCTTCGAGCGCGCCTTTCGTCTTTCGAGTCATTAACGAGTTCCCCCCGTGGCCGTGGGTACCCAGTACTCGGGGGCCCGGGGCCCTCTTTATTCGGAGGGATCAAGGTGACGAACCCCGCTGCTCTCCCTGCGCTTATACGCTGCTCGGTCTCGATGTCGATCCAATGAAGATGTCCATCCGCTTCGCCATCTCGATTCCCAATTCTCGATTCGCATCCTGTACTTTTACTTCTCATCTTTACGTATCAATTTACTTCTGCTGCTCCCCTCCGGAAATGATGACTTCATCATATTAAAAATTGTGCTAATTAAAGTATCATTCAGAGTTGAACTCAATTCGGTTCACTTTTCACTAATACATCGTTCCGATAATTATCCGCATAGCGAAACATGGCGTGCTTTCTCTTCAATACATTAATGATGTAACACGTTTTCAATACTCCGTAACTGTTAGACTCGTGAAAATTTCTCCTTGGAAGATCCCGAACTCAGGATATCTGTATCCAGGCTATTGTCCAGCAAAGCGTGCTTGCAGTTGTGCACGCGGCTTGTGGAGACGTCGCCGGGTCAACGGAAAAAGAGGGGCGTGCAGGCCGGATTGGAAAAATAGGAGGGAAAAGTGGATTCGCGACGAAGGAGTAGTCGAATCGTGACGTAGCACGGCAAGTAGGTGTCGGCTATAGGTGGGTGTCGCTTCTCCGGAGAGTACGTTGCAACGGTGACATCATCGGTCGCGTAGTCAGCTGACTCGACTTAGATGGAGCGAAAGAACGGAGAAAAGTGCGCCGCATAATTACCGTTGTCCGCTATCATCGCTTGCAAACGGATGTCGACCTTAAACGCGATCGGGCAACCCCCTCGCCACCTCCACTTTTCGCGGTACTCTTTTTTTTTTCGCGCGTCGGAAACGCGTTGGTGTGCCCAGGGACAGCAGGCGCACCTGACGCAACACGCTCGACTGACTGGTGTAAGAGCAACGTTCTTGAAATTTCCGGAAATAATCGCTCGGTACATTTACGTGGATGCTAATGGATTTCGCCTATACGGGGTCGCCGCACAGCTCCGGTTGCTTTATCGTTCTCTCGTTCGCGGCGATTACGTCAACCGGTTAGCTTCGTATCGCGCGCGCGCTCCTATGCGAACCCGCCGCTGTTTCAGTATGCGAGGTGGATCGCCTCGGATTTTCTAGAATTGACGGACGGAATGAAATTCTAAGCAGTGCGAGAAATTGTTGTAACATTGTACGTTCGAGTCGTATCGTGGTGGTTGTAAGCAGTTTGATTAAGCTAACATTTGCTTACATTAACATGTGACTCCAAAAGCAAAATCATTTGTCTGTTTCGACCGAAAGTCAAAGAACCGAATGCAACCAATTTATTCGAGATCTCGCAGCTCTCGTTTCCTCCTATGTTCTGCGTACTATCTTCCATGTCCTGTGCCCTCACGGTGGTTGGAGACCCTCTGGACCTGGAGACTGTTGGGGTTGGAGGGGTTGAGCGTGGTCCTTCGACGCAAGAAAGCCGGCCGGATACGGGGAATACGGGGACGATAGTAAATTCAAGTGAGACATTGTCCCTCGATCCCTCTCCGCCTTGCCGGACAGAGCCGCGCCGAGCCGAGCCGAGCCGCGCCAAGCCGCGCCGGTATCGAACAGGGTGGTCCGTGGAGCACCATGGAGCCGGTGCTCGCCGTTCCGTCGCATTCCCATTGCCCGTATAACGAGCTCTCGGGGCGCGCGCTCCCATCTCCCAGCTACCAGCTACCAGCTCCCAGCCACCAGCCCCGTTCCGTCCCAGCCTCCCGGCCTCTCCGGTCCTCTCCCGCCGCTCCTGGGTGTTCCACGCGTCAGGCGAATTGTATCTTCGCGGGGAGTGATCCCTAACCTGAATAAATTGCATTTCATTGCCCGCTGCGGTGCGTCGCCATTTGCCCGGCTACCCATTTGACGGCTGATTCCTGATGATCTAATCAGGGATTGGAGAACGATCCTTCTATTCCTTCTTTTGCCGCCTGATTTCCCGATAACCCATCCCTCCGGATTTTGGAATCATTTCTCTAAAGATGCGTGCCTTTCTTTTATACTTGCGCCAAGGGTGAGATCTTTGTTGCTAGAACTTCGTAGATTTGGTGTACTGCTTACAATGATGGCTACTCCTGGTGACCTAATTGCGACTTGCTGCACTGCAAATGTTTTTTCCATGCGATTTCGTTTTGATCCTTTGATAAGGATTTTAAAAATGCTGTTCCATAAGTGGGTATCCCGTTTTCGAGTTTTGGTACTCCGTCGAGTCAGGATTAGTCTGACCTTCGAGGAATCCTTGGGAATCTGTATTTCATCGCAGAACTCGATCCGATTGTTTTATATCCTTAGTCTTGGTCAAGGATTAACGATGAGCAGTCGTGGGAGATCTATCCATAAAAATTGAGAACGAATTTCTCGTTGATTAGCGCTCGGTGGTTTCTACTCGCTCCGGTGAAAGGAGAAAGTCTCCGACGCACCAGATAGCGCCTACGTTCTTCCGACGAACGTTTTCCACGAACTCCGGCAATTCAGAAATTGCCGGGCTTTCTAAATTTGTTTTGTAGATACGGAACGATCTGAGAGATACGTATCGGACCGTATTTAATTGGGAACTAATTAATCGAGATTCGAACTTTCCATTAGATCGAGTTTGCTTTTAGCCTATCGAAATCCGTTTCTTAAGGTCGTAGCTCCCGTTTAAAAACACTGTTATTAATGTTGCTCTCGTTTTGTTTTGCAACCTATTGGAAATCGATTTAACTCTTAATCCCGTTCTTATAACAAGCGATTAGAAAAGTACGATGACGTTGGCGTCGGTCTAGATAGCGGTCTTTCACTGCCTGATGACTCATTTAGCGACGATCGGAATGAGCGACACTTAGGAATAGAATATTCAATCAAGGTTTTCCATGGATCGAGGGATCGTCGGCGATCCGCGGTTCTCACGCGCCGCTAAGAATCGCGTACTAATCTGCCTTGAACGACTGGCTAGCTAACGTTAATGAAACGGCTCGCAGTTAGAAACCGCAGGGACAAGTGCAACTGCAGCGCTCTCTCTCGTTGCAGCGAGTTATGCGCGCATGCAAAGGAATCCGACGAATCCGCTCACTCTCGCTTCGACTGCTAAAAAATCTCGATAAAACATCGATTTACATAGCTTCGAATAACAATTAGATAACGTTAGAAAGCTAACTCGATTTCCTGCCACTTGCACCTCTTCTCTGTACATCAAAGGGGTAAGGAACATTTTGTTGCGAGCCCGAAGCATTTTTTCCTCTTCTTCTGCCTCTTATTCTCACCGACAAACCTGCCAGGAGGTGCAACGAGTCGGCCCTCGCTGCGCGAAGGCACGCTCATTACGGACTCTTTGTGGTCTTAATAAGCTCCGTCACGATAACTCCGGCGCTCGAAATGTTTTTCACTTC
Organism: Augochlora pura; assembly: GCF_028453695.1. NCBI lineage: Eukaryota > Metazoa > Arthropoda > Insecta > Hymenoptera > Halictidae > Augochlora > Augochlora pura. Next base: position 14,107,638 of record NC_135773.1, on the reverse strand, counting down.
GTTTCAATGAAAAAGTAAATTGCTAAGCGTTCGCGCTTAAGTCGATTGATTGAATAATGCGGCTTCCTTATTCGCCATTCTTCGACGCAGTTTTGCATAAACGAAACGCACAGTCACTTAACGAACGCTTCAGTATATATCGGAGCGAGGATCGTGCTTCTGCAGAATCATCCCCCGCGAATAGAGAGATCAAGCTTTCGCTATTTTACATTAGCTCGAATATTTTACAAGTGTCGCCCGGTCTCGAGAAAACGTCGCCGCGATCCTACAGTCCGATCATTTTGTGTACTCTCGCGGCGACTGTTTATACACACCGTGCCTTTTTATTCCCACCAATTTTTTCGACTGATTGATGGTCGAAAATGAAAAGACTCGGGGAGCTATCGACGTCGATGATATATCGATCCGACGGCGCGACGGGCCCGGAGTCGTGAGGACGCGTCGCCCGATCGCAAGTCACGCGTGCTACTCGATCAAAAAGGGAAGAAGAAACAAAAAGAGTGCAGGGAGCAAACGAGAGAAAGTGAGAGGGAGAGAGAGAGAGACAGAGAGAGAGGAGCCGATGGTAGGGGGAGGAGAATTTCGATTCTCATTACAGATACGAGATCCTCGGAGCGAGACGATTGGAACTTTAATGGAGCTTTAATTATATTTCGCCGTAGAAAAACTCGTGTAAATGCATCGTGAACGAGGAAAAAAATTCGAGCGGGACGATGGATAAAAACAGGTGATGATCGATACTACCGTGAACACTTTGAGGCGAGAATCGATCGTAATTATTGTCCCTATTAACCCGCCGGAAGATCGATAGAGTTTGTAGGAGCCGGTCGAGCCTTTGAAACCGGTCCTTGATGTATCCTCCCTCTCTCCGGCTCTACGCTGATCGTGTTCAAATTTGTTGACACCAGTTTGCAATCTGTTTTACGTTTACGTCGGCATATTTGTCGTACAATTTTATAACTGTACCGTTCACACGAAAAATCGGCTTCGCGAAGTCGTTCTTTGAAATCTTCTCTTGTCGTCGATATTTAAGTATTTTATTAAATTTAGGCACGCGATAAGTAGAAATTTTCTTTCTTTTCTAAGAAGATTAAAGATGATAAATTTCAAGTTATTTAAATTTTAGGCGAAATTATTGAGCGTGTTCGACTAAAGAAATTTTTCTTTAGCCACTTAAACACATCGATGTCTCCTACATCGTGGAAATCATGCGTCATAAAACCCATCTTTGACAAAGATTTGTCGATCGAGTAGTATCATCAAGTTCTACACTAAATCCACTAAGCTACGAATCTGAGAAACGTGTGCTGCATTAGAAAAATCGTAAGACTGAATTTAATCAAACTCTCTAGCATTTCGATTATAATGTGAGCTCGAATAAAGAAATGAATCGTTTCTTGAAAAAGAGTCTCCGAAGTAGCAAGAATTTAAAAATAAGCAGAGTAAGACCGCAGATTTTGACCCGCATCGTAGGTTCAATTTCAAAGAGTCCGCGACAGAACACGGCTAGGAAAACATCTTCAGAGATCCTCGTCTTCCCACGCTGCATCACTCGGTCGCTTTCGCAAGTCCTCTCGAATCGGGAGTCCGCAGTACGCATGCCTTGACGAATCGATCTCCAAATATCTAGAGGACAGCATCAGCATTCCCACGCGAGTGTTCCTTTGTAAGTGCTCCCTGTTACCAGTTGTTCGGCGCTCGGCACTCGAGCGGCGTCGAGCGTCGTCGAGCGGCGTCGAGCCGTGGCCGAAGCGTTCCCGCTCGTGCATTCTCCTGTCCATTTCTGTCGGCGGGATCACGCGCGTCAGCCCGCTCGTCCGCGACGAACGGCGAGCGGCGAGCGGCGAGAAACGCGGACAGCGAACGCGACTGCCGGGTGACGCGACAATGGTCGATTCGTTACTTCGCACTCGGCGGACTCCCAGCAGAGACGCGACCGCAGAGGAGAGAGAGAGAGGGAGAGAGGAGAGAACGATCCGCGATACCAGGCCTGCTGCTCTCCTGCACGCTCCATTTGTCTCCGTAGAAGCCACCGTCGCGTCGCGACTCGTCGCCGCGGAGAACCACCGGAAAAATCGTCCAGACCATTCCTGGACTACCCGCTGATCAGACAAGCGACTGCTTACCGCCGTGAACCTTCTAAGGGATGTTTCTCTACCATGTTCGCGGGATATTCTTAACACTGCCGAGCTTTAAATGTAACCAACGCGTGCCACTCAATAAGAATGCCAAGATTAAGATTATTTAGATTTTTCGGCATTTTTATATTCATTCAGATTCTTGTGATGAACATATAATTATTTGTAATAAGTAATTACTAATATAATTTTTTATGGCATCATATTCTTTATTAGTTTATTGATCGTGTCATTTTTACCAGTAGAAGAGAGTTTCGGGAGGTCATATCCCCTCGGCCGAAACGACCGTCTTCTTCAGAGCAACGGCCAGTAACTCGCCCCTCGATACGATGAGCCTGGCTCGCAAAGCACAGTTTTCAAGAACCATTCCGAGTTGAGTCACGTCGAACGAATGCAATCAATTAGCAAGGACAATAAAACCGAAAAGAATGTCGGATCGCTGGTAGAAAGCCTTAAGCGCCGTTCCCTTTTATGATGAGTCGAAGCCGATGAGCGCGCGGCTCCGAGTGAAATCGTGAGCCGCGAGCACAGTTATCTCAGCCGAAAAGGTTAACGAAGAAAGGCCGTCGGGGGGAGGAGAAAATGTAAGTGCATCGGTACAGCGTTTTACAACCGCGACTACCGGGTGTAAAGCGTTCCCGTTCCCGTTCCCGTTCACGGAGAATGTCTATCGACGGCGGCGGCGGCGGTTGCCATTGCCGCAGAGACTTGCGGTGACCGGCCGCGGCGGCGGCGTCAGCGGCGGCGGCCGCAACACGTGTAACCGGCGAACAGGATGAGACAGCCGGTGCGCGGCGGTCTCCGGGTCTCTCGCAAAGCAATTACCCCATTAGCCCGCGGTGAACGGGCCGAATTACGCTAATATATTGACGACGTCGCGTCGTACCGCGCCGGGCCGCACCGCAAGGAACGCGGGTGCGATGAAATTCTTTGCTGCTCGCTATAAAGTAATCGATTTATAACGGAGCCACGTATCAATGCGCGACCGTTTAACGGGCCGCGGACGATTTTGCAACTCTGTGCAGTACGTCTCGGTGCCGTATACCTTCCGCTACCTTCGTCGAGCTGCAAATTCACCGGTTTATCGGTCGTGCCTTCGAAAACGGAGTGCCTCCGTAGATGGCGGAGGGAAGAAACTCTAATTGGCTCTCTGGAATTTCGACTGTGGTATCCGATTAACGAACGCCATTTTTTCTGTGTTATAGATGCGATGATAATGTCGAATATATGTAACACGTAAAATCTCTGTTGCATTGGATGGCAAGTGAATTAAAAGGAAAATGAACGCAGTAATTCTAGATATATCTTGACCAAGTTACACGAAGTCTTGTTTAACTAAAAATATGGTTGGTACCGCAAGTTGATTAAGACTCTTGGCAAAATAGCTGAATTTAACGACCGTAAAAAATTGACGAGCCCTTCTGAAGATTTCGAAACGTGTAAAAGGCGAATAGAAAGAAACGCAGATCGAAGTCACGCGTTCAACCGTTTGAATCTACGTGGAAAGCTACTAGACACTAATTTGCCGACAATTAACGAACATTGCAACAAGTCGAAATCATGACCGAAATATCTGCGAAAAGCAGTCGCGAACTCGTCCCGTAACTCGAGACTAATAAAGCCTCGCGGATCGTTGGCGCATGTTGAGCGCCTCACGGGATCCACGAAACACGAACGCCAGAGAGATGCTCGTCAAAAAGTCGGTATAAATAACCGAAACAAAACCGGCAATAACCACGTGTAGGACGTGTACACGGCTGAAGCGTTCCACGGGGTTCGAACGCGGTCATTAAACACCGGAGCGGTGTGCGGTGCGCGGTGCGCGTTTCGCGGCCACGGCGCGGTTCGGCTCGGCGCGAGAGTATCGCCTCGGCCGGCAAACTGCATAAACATCCGTCGAATCTCGTGCGGTACACGTATCCATTCCGCACGCGATAACAATTTCCAAGCGGTGGTTTGCAGCGATCTCGAGCAAGCGATCGTCCATTAAGGGACGAAGGGAGGGGGGGCCGCGCGGATTAAACCCGTTCCCGAGATAGACACGCATCGGCTCTTAAGGCCCCGCTGATGTTTCTATAATTTTGCGACTTAAGCATGCGCGCGGCTCGCAACGATTTCGTCTTCGGCGTATTCCCGCAACTCGCAACCGGCAACGGGATTCCCGGTAAGCGGCTTAAGCCGCCCCGAACGACCAGATTTCGCAAGCTTTATCCGTCGCGGCTGTCCCCCCCGGTTCGTGTCCCGATCGTGGACATCTCTTTTTCGCTTCTGCTCTCTCTCTCTCTCTCTCTCTCTCTCTCTCTCTCTCTCGCCGATTTCTTCGTCGCATTCGATCGGATTAAGTCGCGCCTCGAAACACACGGATTTACGCGGTGGACCGCGAAACCATCGGGACCCAAGGGCAGTCGCAAGGTGTCCCGCGGGTCCTTCCAGGTCCCAGGGACACGAGCCACTCGGAGGGATTACGGCTGTTAGATTATGCCGGGAAGATCGACGGGCACGGCCGTGAACTCGCCCCGGCCCAGAAAAATAATTAATCCTACGGTTCGCGAGTCGAAACCGGAGAAGATTACGATCGAAAAAGAACGATAGAACCCGCGAAGAAGAAGGGGCTTTGCCAGCAGCAGCTCGCGGAGACCCTCGGCGCGGGATTATAGTCCGCGATTAATAAAGGGCTCGTAAAAGGGAACGCGAGATCGATCGGTCATATTCGCAAAGCTATGCGCAACAAATCGCGGGGAACGCGATTGCCGATCGCGGGTCGGTAGTTTACACGCCGCTTGCACATACCGCAAGAACGTTCGCGGTTTTATTTCTGCGGAAACGATCCTGGTTACTTGGCTTTAACATTTCCGTAGGTTAATGTTAAGGATTCACAACGGGTATTGCCGAATAATGGAATTCGGAGGCATCTGTAGTTGTTTGGGAAATTACGGCCTCGAATCTGTTAATTTACGATTATTACGAACATAATGACACATTTATGAGCAATTTACTCGATACATTCGTACAACAATGAAATAAGGTATTACGTTTATCCATTTTCAGGCTGCTGACATTATAATGTCTCTCTTATAGGGTACGATTGAATAGATTCCTTGATTCTGGCATGCATTAAAATGAAAATGGCAAAACGTCTAAATAAATTCGTTCCGTGTAAAATTACCTTCGTAGGCAAACATTCTTTACGTTCAGTCTACGCGTTCAATCATCATAAAGCTATACCAAAGAATTCCATAAACAACTCCACAAAGCGTCACAGCACGGATTGCAAGACCAACAGCATTTTTAATGAGATTTCGTCGCTGATCGACTCCAATAGGAAGAACCGTCGCCTCGTAAACGAGGAAAATCCCTGGCGAAACCCGAAGGCCGCGGTTATCCTCGAGAATTTCTCGTAAATAATTTATCGATCGAATTATCTATATGCTTTCGATAGAATCATTGGTACGCTACCGGATTCCAGGTATGTACTTATAAAAATTGATTCGATGCTAGCCGCGGAGGTTCTCGAAACCGGAACCTGAGCGACGTTACGCGCGAGGTATGAAAGGTCGTCGACGCGACGCGGCCGACGAACAAAACGAAACGTTGTCGGCGAGGCGGCACGATGCATAATTAAAACAAACAAAGAATGCTTGGAAGCAGAGAGAATCGGTCAGCGGTGGGGTGCTGTCGTCCTTGCGGCCGAGGCCCGATAGTCCAGACCCTGTGATTCTCTCGCAGCCACGAAACTCGTCTGTGTCTGTGCAATTTCCTCGAATATCTACTGTGCGCGATCGACATATTGTACGTCATCAAGAATTCAAAATGCGTCAGTGATATATGGCTTCCTGGTATCGCACGTCTCGCCTGATTAATCGCTAGAATTTTAATCATCGGATTTGGAATACTTTACTTTATCGCAATAACGAGCAGAATTACTTCTTCCGTTATTTATACGAAATTGCGTTAGCTTCTGTAAGTCGGAGTTAGATGATAGTGAATATGAAAATTCTAGTCTTCTCATTATTATACTAGGAAAACTATTAGTCTTAACAGAGGTAGTAATACTATAGTACGAGAATAGCAATTGGTACAGAGAAAAAAAAATATAAAATATACACAAATTAATAGAATTATTATGTATTTATCGAATTTTATCGCATATTCCAAATGTCTCCTGCTTTCGTTTGTTCAAAGAACTTGCTACTAACATTATTACATGTATACCGAATGGAATGATTAGTAGATACAATGCAATTAACACTTTGCAGTTGACACCATTTTAACTGTATATCTGATGTAAAATTTCTGGCTTATAATATATCCATTCTATGTAACAAAGTGCATTTTTATGCATAAGGAATTGATTCTTGTCATTCATACTAATAGTTTCACTATTTAATCATTTTTTCAATCTAAATTTTGTTTCCATGGAAATTATCTAGAAACGTGATAGAGTTGTTCTACCAATAATAGCTTCAACAGTTGTTAACACATTCTCCTTAAATCTGCAAATGCAAAGCACGAAATGAAGTTCTAAAAACGGCGATAGATGCGAGAATTCCTGTTAGCTGTATCAGCGCAGGTACTCGCTTGATCGGTTGCTGTCGTTCGACGTCGGATTCGATGTGCAGGCAACGAAGGAATGACGGAATGCACCTATGCTATCATCGATGACGCGTGTCGCGCTGGATACGTGCACCGGGGGATCCGGGACTCCGGCGATGGTCACTCGGGCGCACTTACGGCCACAATAAGCGAGCTTCGCCATATTCCTCTGGTGTTTCCGCTAGAATTGCGGGACATACGAATGACAGCATTATGCAAACCGCTCGACGAGTTTTCCCTGCATTTTCTATGGAACTGTAATCGTAAATTACAGTCATTAACGAAGAGAGTCTGCTTCGAGAATTTCCTACGTTATATCGTTGCGACTTCAGACACTGACCGCGTGTGATCTTTGAATCCCGACTTCTGTTTGAAAGATTTTAATCGAAGAAATGTTACCGGCGAGCAGAGTGCGGATAAAGAGAGAGAGAGAGAGAGAGAGAGAGAGAAGGTCACGTGCAAAACCTCGACACAATAGCACTTGTCCCAAGGTGGCTCGGCTCACGCCCCAAAAAGCGACGCGTCGCGTCGGATGATCGATCTTCGTGCGGGGGCTCGGAATCCTTTGAATATCATGCAACTGGAAAGCTAATCCGGGGCCGAGCGAGCGGGAAAAGCCAGCGGGGAATCTCTTCCGCCGACTGGATGACCGATGGACAAGCAGGAAAGGTTGTTCCCGGATATTTCTAACAGACCGCGAGCAACGGCACGATAAATCAAATCGGGGGCCCGGGGATGAACCGGACCCCGGTGGGGTCGGATCGGCTTTCATTGCGAGGCCGAACCAGGGCCGTGGACCATAGAGAGTTCCCCTCGAGAGGAGAAAGAAAGCTGGATCGAAGGAAGGTGCCGGGCCCGAGGAGGAGATGGCCGCTCAGGGCGAGGATGGATGTCGGGGCGAAAAGAGAGCCCGGGCTCATCTACATTCCTGAATATGAACGACTCCCGATCCCGATAATCAACATGTCTCGCGTTCCTCGTCGGCGATACATTTCGCATCCACGATTCCGACGAGCCTTGAATAAGCGATGACTCGAGCGCGAGTGCCGCACCGACGCAAACTGTCATTATCATCGTACAAGCTTTGTCATTATCGCTAACTGGCCTGCCCCTCGAGCCACTCAGCTAATTGAATAATGCCCCGCGTACGGACCGATTCCGATGCATACCGAGACCTAGTGATCTTATTTTCGGGGATTACATTACTCCGAGGGCCGGCTAAGCTCGATGCTTCGTGCGCCAGAGGGTCTTGGAGCAAGGTGGTTGCGACGTTGCACGCAACTTTCGCCAAAGTACAGAGTCGTAAAGTTGCGCGAAATAATATTGACAGCGGGCACGGTGACAGAATGAAAAAGTATGAAAAGAGTGTTGGAGGGTGAAGCTGGCGTTGGAACAGAACCGATCGCGGATCCTCCTGCATCAGTCGGAATGCGCCAGGCGTGTAGGCATCGATAAAGCTTCGCTTAACCTCGGCCTGTCGAGGCGCATTACTTCGAATGACTGGCAACCTGTCAGAACGGGGTTATGCGCACGGCGGCGAACGCGTGTGTAATGACGGGTTTTGAGACGTTCGATGGCGCCCTCGATGATGGGGCCCGCTTCACCTAACGGCGCTGGGCAGCGCGGCGCGACCGCGCGGGCCCGCTTTCCGCGTTGGAGGGCCCCGAAATTGGAGGCCGCCGAGTGTTCGCGTAATCACCGGTATCGGCATCGGCATCGATACGTCGATTCGCGTCGACCGCGAATCCGAAACCTGGTGTGCAGCAATTCGCCTTATTCTCGCGGTCCCTTCGGTAGGGTCGATCCCTTGGGATTCGTTACCGCGATCGCGCGCTATATTTATTTCCTGGAGCCGCCTCTGTCCGGGTTGCAAATGTTACGTTCTTTTCATACCGATGCAGGCTTTGCGGCTGCGCGTGATTGTACCTCAATTTTTCATTCTCTGTACCAGTGGCAGTGCTGTAACTTTCAATGCATTCGTGACTAGTTGCTACTTTGATCTCATGCAAATCATACATTGGGTTGTGCAAACCTTCTGTAGTAGCAATATTCTGAGACATGACGACAGCTTGGCTCGTAAAGTATTTTATTTAATAAGACCTGAATTTGGGAATAAAATAAAATAAAATAAAGGATATAATTAGGAAGACAGCTGCAAGTAGATCGGCGAGCAAATTAATTTCCGAATAAGCAAATAATTCCGTCAACCGCGTATGAATAACACGATAGGCAAATGCAGGGACTGCATCGCGTATACGTTTTACACATTCCGTATATTCGAGATACTTTCCTCACGCGCAATGTTTAGTCAGAAATTGGCCATTATTCTGAGTCGGGTTTCAGAAAATGAGAAATGCTTTAAATGCAGGAAATCCCTAGCTAGGTTACGAATATCGAAGAAGAACGATGCGATAAATGGTTGGGAGTATCGTACGAAGTGTGCTCGAAAATAATGGTCGGTGAATTTCGCGGGTAAGGTTCCATTAGCGGTCCTCCGAGGCGCAGGAATGTCGCCGATTATTGCAGGAAAAGCTCTCGCGACCTGTTTCAAGAATAGGATGTAATGGAGGAACTGTCGTCGAACGATTGTAATATTCGTAGAAAAACGATTTACTGTTCCCGCGGGCCATTATGCCGGGGCAATTAAAATCTTCTTCGGCGCGACGGGGGGAACGCATTAACGGACGCCAATAAATTTCTTCTACAAAGCGAGGGATTCATCGATAGGACCCGGTGAATTCCAGAAAGAGACGAATAAAAACCGTGGAGCGATACGGTGTAGCGGCACCAGGAATTTTACGAGGTGTAGAAGAACAAGCCTGGACACGCAGGGGTGGGGCGCAGAGAGGAGATTCGACTGCTCTCCGGATACCTCGATTGTAAACGAGACTTCGGCACGGGTTTCCTCTTTCTTCATGGCCTGTTAGCTTCGTTCCATTCTGCCTCTCACCGGGCCCCAAACCCGAACCAGAACCCGAACCCGTCGCGTCGCGTCGCGCACAGTTCTTTCGGGGCCCCGCTTCGCTCCGAGGGCCCCGCGGCCTCGTTTCGAGGACCCATTGTCCGCGCCGTGCCGCGTTTTAAGATGCCGCCGCTGCGCTGGCTTTAATGAGAATTTTAATTACCCAATCTCGGCTCTCGTGAGCCCTTATAAAACTGCCCGCGGCCGAGGTGGTCGATTACTCTTGCGCAAACAACATCGTAACCATTGTGCCCCTGGTGCCCCACCCTCGGCCACGTCGATCCGATGCTGTTGCATCGGTCAGGGGTGATGATTACGCGAACGAGCGACGCGCAACGCGCGAGCAAATGCCGCCAGACAACCAGTACCTGTGCCCCCTCCTCTCCTCTCATCGCTTCTCTCTCTCTCTCTCTCTCTCTCTCTCTCTCTCTTCCTCTCTCTCTCCTCTCGCTGCTTGTTTCTGCGTTCAAACAAGAGGATCGATTGATTTCGTGGGCACAATGGACACAATGCTACCTGGCCGGGCCCGATCAAGAGCGTCTTTCTTGCCGGTTAAATTGAAATCCAATTTCGACCGGTCAACCCGTTCAGGGCCCAAGTGGATGCGACGGTGCATTCGTTTGGGGTTGAACTTATTGTTTGTCCGGCTGGGACACTGCGAGAAACACAGAGTCCGATTGAACGATTTAAACGTTTCGGGTGCGGTCCACTGGCGTAATTAATCGGACGAATAAGTGCTCGAACAATTATTTATTTATCATTCCTTGCTGCGCGATTGTCCCGCATGACAAAAAGAAGTGTTATAAAGAAATCGGAACAATCTGTGTTTTTATTTATAAACGAGCTGTATACAGTCTTGCTGCGAAAATAGATGAGCTTCTAGACGATTGGTCCATACTCGGAAGGTTTGTTGCCGGAGCAAAATATATTCGTCGATTTGAGAGAAGACGAGCTGTTACGATATGAACGATATAAATAATATTAATCTCATTCGTTTACAATACATAATGTAGAGGTAACAAAAATATACATAAAATACCATATAAAAAGTGTACAAAATATGATTCTCCGAAATTGACCGCAACATAATTTAGTAGCCTTTACGGAAGTTGGTAAATTTCGAACTACAATATCTTGTCATCGTCGACACTATTTTTGAAGCGTTGCAACCAGGACGCGTACAACAAATCCTTCTCTGGCCTCTCGCTTTGATTCGGTGGCAGATACAATTGACGATGTTCCCCGTTGATCGGCTTTTTAATATCATCCTTTCCCTCGTCGCGAGACTTTTTTTCTCTTTGCAACGCAGTCGACGCAGGTTTCGAGACTTTATCGACCGAAGTTGTCGTGTGCATCACAAACGATCTCGACGATTTCAAGCCTGCGGGTCCCACGATGAAATTGCCGAAGCCTGGACCCCCTCTGGTGGATTCGGCGTTATCTGGCCCGGATGTTTTTCTTTCCTCTTTATCGACGCTCGAGAAATTAGCTAAATTGCCTTTCGATGGCGGCTGTCTAATCGTTCCTTTGAATGGCGCGGCTCCGGTCTCCTTCAAACTTTTGTCCGCAATTCCTGGAGACGTCTTTTCGGGTTTTTTGTCTACGGTGCGTTGCGTTGGCGGGCAGGAGCGAATCCGCCATTTTTTCGCAGCCGGTTGAGCGTTCTGGGGCGCCATTACACTCGGTCTTGCTTCTAATTCTTTCGACGAAATTGACGTCGTTTCCTTTTTATCGACAGATTCCCGCGTCGGCTTAGGAGAATCCTCCGGTTTCACCAATTTTAGCCTGTTACCGGTCTTTTCAGTTGGCGATATTTTCATCGAATCAGAATTTATCGGGGCATCGGCGGTCTTCTTGTCTTTGAGTTGCACCTTTGCTCGAGAGTGTTGCAACTTGTCAGGCTCGCTACCCGCATCTAGAATCCATTGTTTCGAAAGCACGTACTCCGAGTCGAGCCGCGGCTGATGAGTCAAATTCTTAGGTCCTTGATGCAACTGCTTCTTATACGTCGAGGACTTCGGGTCGTCCGGCACATTTGACTTCTTCACCGAGAATACCTTGACCGGTTCAACGATTTTCGCTTGCTTGGATACGATTTTCGGCTCCGTCACCGTCTCCTTCTTGACCGAGGAGATCTTGACAGGATCGACAATCTTGTCCTGATCCTTGGTCTTCGATAATTCTTTTCGTCCAGACGAAGACTTCTCCTCCTCAAGCATCTTTGCCCGATCGTCCTTAACTTCTTTCATCTTCGCAGCTGCTTTCGGTTTACGAAGAATTTCGATCTGGTCAGGCACATTTTCCTTTAGTTTGGCAATGTTCGATCGATCGGCTCGATTTTTCGATACTGGTAGAACCTGCGGTACGCCATTTCCGTCGTTCCTCGATGACACCGTCACCCCGTAATCGATCAAGGTGCCATCTTCCCGCTTCTCGATCGGTTTCATGGTCTTCAGAATCTCCGCCATTCTCCGATCGATGGTGTGCTTGCCGGGTGGCCGTCCTGCCGGCGATACCTTTTCAACGGTGTCTCTCATTTTGTCTGACGATTTCCCTTCAGACTTGGCTGAAACACCAGCAGATCTATTAGCGGATCTCTCTAAATCGGCCGGTCCGTTTACCACGCCCGAGCGCTGCATATTTCCATCCTCCGCTCGCGCCACGTCCCGCTTCTGTCTCTTGGTCTCCTCTTCGGCTTTCGTTCGATTTTTCACGACAGCACCCTTCGCTTCTGTTACTCTGTCCACGTCGACTCTCCGCGGAGTCACTGCTTCGAATTTCACAAGCTTCGGAGCCGGCACCGAGTTGATCGGCCGGTCGAAATGCTGTTTCGAAATCGTTTTCACCGTGGACCTGACGCGGCTCATCTTCTTCGACACTTTAGTTCTCCGTTTCGTGTGTTTCGAGGATTTCATCGCAGGCTTCGCGGGCACGTATCTCTGCGTGCTCGTCACCTTAACGACGCTAGCGTCTAAAAGCTCGGACGACTTTTCGTCGACTTTCTTCCAATCGGCTTCCATTTCAGATGGGACTATCTTCGGATTCTCCTCAGGATTGACGATGACCACGTTCTTAGGCTGCAAGGTCCTTTCGGTTTTTGCTTCGGGTATCTCTGGCTCTGCAACAACGTCGACTAATGCCGGGGATGCGTCCTTGTCGCCACTTCCTTTCCTCCTGATGTTGTTGAAAGGCTCCTCGGAGGACCACCACGGTATCATGTTCGACGGTTCTCGGTTCCTCGTTGAACCATCCCTTCGAGGTTTCTCTGGGTTTACCCTCGTATCCTGGGAGTTCCTGGGTGGCCGGCTCCCTCCCGTATTCACATTTTGACTCACTGCTTTGTCTCTGTTTCCCACGAGGTTGGTGGACATTCTGCTAGCTCCTGTCTGAAACACTTCGGTGGGATTAATTTGTGATAAATTTTTTGGGCGCTCTTCGCGGCCTTCAACGTTGACGACAGTATCGTCGAATTTGCTTACTGGCTCGTTTTGACTGCTGGACGACGAAACGTTATACGACCTCGGAGGAACAGAGCTCTGATTCGGTGGGACAACTCGAGGCGTTACAGGAGTAGGATCCCGCTTCACTCCGGTGCTTTTCGGTTGTTGCACTCGTGGTTCGTTGAATTTGGCGTTTATATGAAGATTGAGAACAGCCGAAGGATGGGCCGCCGACTTGGTTGCCTGTTGCTGGTTCCTCATCCTCGCATTATTATCCTTGGGCGGTATCCTAATCTCCACTTTGTCCATCGAGCCGACCACGTCCAATTTGTCCGTTCTGGCGACGATGCTCTTTAACTCCGACACCGGTTTCCCGTTGATGGAGAACTCGATTTGCTTCACCGGGATAGTGTCCTCGCTGATGGATATCTGCATCGAGCCGAAGTCGGGTCGAGTCGCCCTGTCCGTGGCGACCCCGTTTTTCTTCGAAGAAATCACCACGGAGAGACGGTCCTGGCCGGCTTGGGCGTTTTGGGCGAGCTCGTCCACGTTGATGGCTACCACGGACTCGTTCTGCGAAGGCGTCATTCTCAGCTCTATCTGAGGCTGTTTGGCCGAATCGTAGACGGCCGTTGGCTGAGCGGAGTTGTTCGTCGGCGCCTGGCCAGCTCCACCTTGAGTGTTCGAGCCCGCCGTTCCGCGCCTGATGTAGTCGGCTATCGGGTTCGAGGGCTTGTTGCCGGACATCTCGACGTTCTCATTGGCCCCTTCCGGAGTTCTTGCGGACGCCACTTTTCTGTCTCTGATCCTCTTCTTGTGCGCGCTGACCACCTTGTCCAACCAATCGGCCGCCTCGTCCGCCGGCTGCAACGTCGACTTCTCCCGCGACTTGGCGTCAGTGTCATCCTTCATCGTTGCGATTCGCCTCGGATCCTTTATTACATCCCTCGTCGTCTGGGATTCCCGCCTGACCTCTCTTTTTTCGCGGTTGTCGTTCGCTTTTGGCTCGTCTGAATCGTCCGAGATACCTTTCTTGCTACTCGCAACGATCTCTTTCGTCTCGGCAGCCACTACGATGCTCTCCAGCTCCTCGACCGTCGTCGGCTCGTTGTCGAACTTCGTAGAGACGTTCCGTCTCGACATTCTGTTGCTTCTCCATGCTCGAGGGTCGACGTTCAATGTCACCGTGTGGCTGTACCTCTCGATGATCCCCGCGTACGTCGCTGACTTCTCCAGCTCGTTCTCACCTCTTTCGACTCTGTCGACCGAGTCGCCGCGAGAATTGTCGAAATCTTTCCGCACCGCGGACGTTTCTGTGCTGAAGTTCGCCTCGCGGCACGTGGCAGTGGGACCAGCCGAAAGGAACGGCTTCATCGAGATTACGCAGGGGTTGCTGAAGGGACTTGGACAGGTTTTGGCTATCATCGGCAAACCGGCGCCGTCTTTCAAAGCTGCGAACGCGTTTTTAGAGTACATGTCCTCGCTGTAGGCAGCTATCATCCGCGCGTAAGATCTTGGCTCTTCTTCGATCACGGGCGTTTCTATATTACCCGCGTCTTTCGTAAAATTCGTTGGTTTGCCAACTTGTCTGTAATTGCTGCACTGGGAGGCCGTTTTCTTTGCCTCGTACGAGATCCTTCGACGATTCTGGAAATGCTCTTCCTCCGAACACTTCTCCCACGTTTTCTTACCCACGGTCGTCTTTAATTTGGGCCTGCGTTTCTGTGATCCAGCCGAATTGGTCCGTTGCTCCCCATTGTCGATGGCTTTGAAATCGACGGCCCCCTTGGCACGGGACGCGGTCCATCGTAAATCGGAATGACGTCTCGTGCGTATTTCTTACGAACAATATTCGGTTAATATCGAAAAGAACTTGTTATTGTACTGGAAGTAAAGATTATTACGGCGAAGGTGGATTGCAAGGAGATCTTACGGGATAGTACTGTGTGGGACACGTTAGTTCCTAATACGTGTTTCAGGCGATTCATTGTGTTCTGCTCATCGTCGGCGTGCTACAGCGATCAAAAGTCCCGCGTTCGTACGAGGATGGGGAAAACAAACGTTTCAATTTTAAACACGTTTAATTTTGATAGCTGACCAAAGGTGAGAGATGTGGTTGTTAAGAAATCATGTTGTCGCGTAGATCAGGTTAGGTGAACTTCCACTAAACAAACGAATTGGTGTGCGGCTTGATTCCTGTTGGTCGATTGCTTTCACGGGCCGCGAGTCGTTGTGACTTGCCAGCTTCAAGCTGTTTCCGCTACAAAACGAACGATTTTCTGCTTCACCGTTATCCCGTGTATTATGCAATTTAAGTGCTGCTCGATTACGAAACGCTCTCGGATCGTGCGCAATTTTCCATAAACGCGTGCTATCGATTTTGTTTCTCGAGGCGTTCGCGAAGCTGTTTGTTCCCGTCGCTGGCAGCCTCTTTGTGGCACTCTCTGCGCGCGGCATAAGTAAGCAAGCCTCGAAAAATGGCATCGGCGCGCGAAGCCGCTCTCGGCGCGGCGGCACTTTCAGATCGGCGAAGCCCGCCCGCCGCGGGCAGATCGCAGGATAAGGATCTGCCGGATCGCCGGATCGCCGGATCGCCGGATCGCCGGATCGCTGCCGCGCCGGCGTGACTTTAACGCCGGCATCTTCGACGCCGCACAATGCAACGAATCTGGACGTTCGCTTTATCTCCGCCATCTTTCCCCTCTTCCCGTTTCCGAGCGAAATCGATTTAAACCGGCCGGAATTGTAAATCAGCTCTACGTCCATTGAAAATCTCTTGCAAAGAAGCTTTGTTCTTTTTTTACTGGCCATCCCGTGAATCGATGCGTTCTTAGAAAATTACGCTGAAGCGAACAGTAAGCTGGCATTTGTATACTCAACAGCGAATCAAAATTATTTGTAGCGATAAGAGATTAATTATCGTGCTTCGACGTCTCTTCGACGATTAATTGCAAAAAATACGGTTCTATCGAATGCTTCTTATTCGTGGAGACGCAATTGAAAGGAAACTCGAAGACGCGTGCAACGGGGTACAGAAAATGGCGATGTTCTTTCTCGAATCAGACGATTTGCGATACAATTGGGAATGCCCGACAGAAGATGCACCCGGAAAGGTGAAGGTATTGATTAGCCCCGGTGGAATTGTGTTAGCCGCGGCACACGGAGCTCTCGCTGATCGATCTTCCACGAAGTCGAGATGGCATTCGTTGCGTTGCGTTGCGTTTGCGATGCTATCGCGACGCTACCAGCAATTTGTTGTCGGCCATGGAGCTCGGGGAAGCAATAATAATCCATTCGCTGCAGTCTTCGACAGAATTCATTGATTGGCCAGGGGATAAGAGGATTGCGAGCCTCCGAGGAATCGCGTAGCCGATCTTTTGCCGCTTTTTAATAGCTCGGCAGAATTCTTGGAATCTGTCACCGGTAATAGTTCACTTGAATCATTCGAGCCTAACTTATGGCTTGCATCGACATCGATATTGATGTATAATTATTGTCACCTCGTAATTCCTTCTTCGTATTCTAACTCGTGACTAACAACCGACTGCATTTTTATAAAATATCTTCGATCGGTTTTGAATCGAGTTCAAAACATTTACAAGTTTCGCGACCAACAATGAGCACGTAGAACAAAAAATACGATGCCGCTGAAGATACGATCTCGGTCGGAGCAGCTCTGTTTAAACACCATACTTTTTGCCCGCTCGTGATTAATCGGAAAAAAGTGTGGCACGTTTCATGCAGCGAGGAGGTTTATGCCAGAGCGCCGCGTACGTCGAAGCATAATAACCGGCAACGACGAAATTGACGCTTTCGGGAGGCTACAAAATGGACGAGTCCGACGGCACGAACGCGCGGTAATTAGCGTGTCTTCATAAAAATCCCCTCTGAAGAGGGAACGGACCGTGCAGCACGCCGCTGCGATGCCGCGCAGCGCCGGAATCGCGCGCGCGGCCCAATAATAATAATGATTGCGATCATTATGCAGCTTTATCGCGTGCTACTTTACGAGTAGCGCTGTCGTTCCGACACACCCCTTTCTACAGGTGGCCATCGCGCGGCTTTCCTCATTTGACTAATTACTGGTCATCGTTCTGTCATTCGCCGCAACGTGCCGAATGTTATTTACTATCGCTAAACCGATCATTCTCGGATGATCTCTTAAACGGATTAAATACAGCGCTGGAACAAGTTCTTGGGTTTCTTCCAAAGACTTATTTAATAAATAATAGAATTATCTCGAAACGAAGATTCGTGAGCTTAACGGGGCGAGCTGCCGCCATATTGAAGGTTCGGAGAGCCTCCGATTCGCCGCGTAGCTCAGAAGGCCGCAAAACCTCAATCGCGTTCAACGTCTGAAAAACGTAATGGCCGTGCAGGAAGATAAAGTTACCGAATGCTGGCGTATAATTAGCAGGGCTCGTGAACGCGATCGGTCCTCGAACTTCGTGAACGGTTTGGAAAAGCGAAGCGGCAGGAAAACACGAAAGGTCGTGTTCATTAGCCGCCCGTTGCTTCTTATTTGCGAAAAGGATCCGGTTCTCGCGGATCGAGCGCGCGCGCGCGCGCGCGGTTTGCTAATAACGTTCGTGACTTCGTGACGTCTCTCCGCGGTTCTGGACTACCGACGGAGGGGAGGGGGAAGGGACGGTGAACACGGCCAGCGAAAGAAAGGACACGAAGAGCCAGAAGGGCACAGCTTGAAAATCCGTGGATCGGCGCGCACGATCGCTCGGTTTGTCCCGCGGCCGAGACGCGGGAGAGACGCGGGAGAGACGCGGGAGAGACGGTCCGGTCCCTCCGCGGAGACCACGATGGAATTTCAAGCCACGAACGCCGCTCTCCCCGAGGCCCCGACGCCTGACGCCCGACCTCTGCACTCCTCGTGCAGCTCCAGATCGTGACTCCGGAATGCTCACGGCCCGGTGGAAACGATGACGATGCACCGCAGCGCAACTGCGCTGCTGTACCAACGCGCCGCGACGTGGCCCTTAGTCTCGCGCGTATCTGCCACCGCGGATCTAACCGAGAACCGGTCAATCCCACTGGAGACTTTCGAGATTCTGAGAAACGGTCACGAAATCGGCCGCCCTCTTCGACCGCACGTAACATAAAAACTCGCGTGAAACGGATATTGACCACGACGGCGTTCGTTAACACAAATCGCATAGACAGCTTGCACTGAGAGCTCTCGTTCACGCGGTGTTTGTACGTTCGAGATATTATAAATTTCTTCTATTTCAGTATCCCGTTGAAAGTTGACGTCGAATCGTCGCAACAACGAAATACTGGTACCATAAAGTAGAAAACTGTATATTGTACTTTTAGGTGGACGAATCGTCAACATTAAACAAATTACGCTTCGAAGACGCCAAGAAAGCAGTGCTTCTAGTAATTTACATAGTTGACATCTATAAAGGGCATTCTACCAGATCACGAATATCTTGTTGTTCCTATACCAATGTCAAAGTATGACTATAAAACGGAGAATACAAATTGTCTGAAAGAACGAATAAGGATTAGAAGTCTCCACGCCGAACGGATCGCATTCAAAGCGCACCGTACAAGCTGAAACGACCGCTTTAATCGTAAGAAATCCTCGGGGCAACGGGACTGAAAAGTCGGGCCTATTAGCCAAGTATTAAATTGCACAATGCGATCGACGGATAACGAGGATTTACATCGGAGAACAAGGTGGTCCAAGTCCAGAGCGATCCGGAGCTCGCGAGCGAGGACGAGCGAGGGTCCGGTTCCAGGTTCGCCTTTACGGCATCCGATCATGCAATCCCTGGCTACGAGGTCCATAGAAAATAAAATGTTGAGCCATATACGGGCCAGTGGGAAAGTGAATCGGCACTGGATCCGACGCGACGCGACGAGTCCGCGACGCGGCGGTCCGTTCTTGGTTGGTTAAGCAGAGACCGTTTTTGCCAGCGGGCCGATCGGCCGACACCGGCAACTGTTGCCGTGTTCTAAATCAAACCTGGTACCGCGGGAACCCGGAGCGAAAGAGAGATCAAGAGAAAGAGAGACAGAGTCGCAAGAGAGAGCAAAAGATAGAGAAAGAGAGAGAGGGAGAGGAAGATGTACCTGGAAGGTATCTTGAATTGGGTCCTCGGGATACCTTAATGTATCCTTGTTGGTCCGAAGCCATCGGAACCGTGCTCACGTCCGCGGTTACCGTTACTCCGGCTTTATTCTTCTTCTTCTTCTGCGCCGTCGCCCGTCTCCTTCTGCTTCTTCTTCTTCTTCTTGACCAGGCCCGCTTTACTCTGCGCCGGGGTCCCTATTCTTCGTCATCTTCGTCGCTATCCGCCGCTCGCGTCTCCAGAATTTTTTCGGGGGCTTCTTCTGCGCCCAGCCACCCCTACCCCTCGGTCAATTATCGCTGCGGCTCCGGCTTGATTGACGATAGATTCGGCTACCTTCGAGCGGCGCAATCCATTTGGCCGCACACCTGGGTGGGGCGTCCCGGTGTCGCGTTTCGCGTTTCGACGAGTCCCCACTACGCGTAGCCGGATCCATCTCCTCCGCGGCGCGGCCAGACGCGGCGCCCATTTCCTCGGTCTCGCAATCAGGAAAGCGAAACTCCGAGGCCGTCGTTATCGCAGCCTCGTAATCAGACTTCCACGCAGATAAGGATAACTATGCTCGCCTCGCAGGAATGCTGGGAACGCGGGACGTCGGGACGCGCCTGGAGCCGCGAAGGGGCCCGGGGGTCCGGGAGCACAGGGGCACAGGGGATTGGGTACCGTTAACAGGGGACGAGCTCGCGGAGAAATTCTAACGCGGCAGAAGTCGCGGTGCCATATCTCATCCGACAGTTTTCTACCTTTTCTTCCTTTCCTTCTTTGTTTTCTTCCACCCGACGCGCCGCCTCGCGTCGCGTCTGTTCCGTGCGATCTCCCGCGACGATAAATCACGCTCGCGATACGCGCGAGCTCACGAAGAAATATTACGTACGGGTAAACAACATTAATTTATGTTAATCGCCAGACCCGTACTTAACGCTCGTTTATTGCCGGGCTCGCGCGAGCGCGCGCGCGCTCTCTCGCGAACCCGCTCGGCCATTCCTGTTTGCCCCGACGCGACGCAACGATCCGACTTTGCGATACGCGCAGGATCACCGGATCTTGATCCTTCATCCATCTTGTCCCGGCCCGGCTGAAACTAATACCGGCACCGTTTTTTTCTTCTGCGACGATGAAAGTGCCCGGTGCCGGCTGGATACCAATCAGACGCGCTTAATGCGTCTCTGTCGCAAGCTTTCCTTGTTGCTATTATACTTTGCAAATTGACCAGCAGTCGTTACTTCGCATAATTACGACAGCGCCTCGATACCGCTTCGCCTCGATGATAAACGGGCGGGCAACTTCGTCGCTTCCTATTTATTACGCTTTGCTATCGACTGGTGACGTGTACAATGAACGAAATAGGAGAATGAAAATTATTGCTATCCTGGTTTATAATTGTGGGGTTATTGTAGGAGAAATGCTGGAAGTTTGGCTACCAAAAACATCGAGAATCGTATGAAGTAGATCGGATAAAATATGTTGAGTAATTAGTGAAAGGGGTAATATATACCATAAATGTCTTCGAATAACGAACGACAGAGTGATAAACGCGTTAAGAACGGTTCACCTGAGACTCGCAACAGCACGGTACAAGTTCACCAGTGCGGCAAGTATTTTTACCCGCGTTATTCACTTATCGGACCAGCCTCGAACAAACAAGTTCTCGTTCGATGCACTGCTCTTCCCGAGCCTCGAACACATATCGAGAACCAGCTTTATCTTCCAGACCGGTGCTTCGAACTCCCCGAAACATCGGGGCATCGTCGTTGATCAATTTCTCTTACTGTTAGTTTATATCGGCGACTCTCGAGCTACGTTGAAAAGTACTAGCAACAAATGTTTAAAAATTGTAAAAAATTTCGCTGAATTAATTTGGACAAGATCGAGGAATAGAATCAATGAAACGAGACTTTAGTGATCACGATATGTAAATATCAAAGACATAAAATCTTCCAACTGATGAAAGTTGGACCTCCGCCTGGACATTTAACTTGCCAATACTCATCAGCAACGGTTAGGCCATTAGGCGAATATCCTGTAATTTCGGTTTGTCCAGATTCACTGACTCGTTTCGTTGGGCGGGCCACAATCGCGTAGCCCTGATCGACTTGGCTTAATCGAGGCAACCGCTTAATTAACCCGAACAACAGTAGTCCTTAAGGGTACTAAAATCTAGAGTTTACAATATTAGCTATCTTTATTCTATTACGAGTCACCCGGTTTCTCGAGTGCTTCTCCCTCGACCAACACTCGAGCCCCCGCCGGTCCATTGTTGCGAGTCAAAAATCACAAATGGCAAGTCAGAAGAGCGGATCGTGTCTCTCGAAGGGCTGCGCAACTGCGGAACTGCGGACCGGGAGAAAGGGGGATCGAGAGTGTCGAAGCGCGTTCACCCGCATACAAATTGATCCTTTTTGCGGATCGCGACGGCACACCTAGCGTGTCCGGCGGACCCGGCCACCGAAAAACCGGCCCGGACACGGGTACAAGAGGGTTGTCGCGTTTTGTGGAAACAATCAGCAGGTTGTCGCGAAACAAGGATATGAATGCATAAGCAGTGCAGTTAACACGGTTGCTCGCCGTGTTCCCGGGGCCTTTTTTTGCCACGGGTTTCTCCCTCAAAAGACGCCGCTTTTATGCTCGGGGCTCGGTCGTGGCCAGGCCAACGGGTCTCGGGACCCGGGAGACGGAGGACAGAGGATCGAGCCAACGGGCCAGGTACGGGATCGAGGAGGACGGAGGCCGGAGAACAGCCGGCCCAGCCTCGTGAAACATAGGTGGACGACTCGCGTCGATAAATACGGCCGACGACGTTGCGGCCCGTGGACCCGTAGGCCCCGTAGGCCCCGTAGGCCCGTATGCCGGCACCCTGGGCCCGATCCGATTTTTTCTCCTTTTTTCGATCGCGGTCGGTTTGCGAACTCCGCTCCGGCATCCGCGGCACTCCGCCGGGCATCTTCTCCGTCGCGGGTCTGTCCTGGGTCCGGCCAAGAAAATTCCTGGCTTTTTACCCCTCCGCGAACACCCCGGCCCCCTTGCCCTACGTTCCAGACGGCCGATCGGACCCGATTGTTGTCCCTGTCCCTGCGACTCGCCTACGCCCTTTCCGGCTTATCGCCGTTTATTATCGACATTGACGCAGAACTCTCGCGGCCATTTGTCAATAACGCCGGCCGAGACTCGGGGACCCACGAAACGCGACACGCTCGCTTGGAACACCGGCGCAACCGGTGCGCAGTCAGTCCGATGCCTGCGGACGCCTTGGCGTTGCGAATTCTCGCCGTGCTTTCCAAAGAATCAAGATATAAAATCGCGCTATACTAAACTTAATTTTTGACAGTAACGCCGTTAGTGATCTTTTTATTACTGAAAATAAACAAAACATTTCTGTAGACATTTTACAATAATTTCATCTATTCGTTCATATTGTCATTTCGGATCTATTCGCAGAACTTTGACGCCAAAACAATTAAGAGGATTAATCGTAAAAAGAATTCATTGAAAATTGACGCAAAATAGACGAATATTTCTGAATAGAACAGATCGCTGCAAGCAAAAATGACCACGCTGAAGGCTGGTGGATGACGATGCTCGAGAATTCCTAGAATATTCCTAGAATACTTCTTTTGACATAGATCTTTTTTTAGACATTTTTCATAGAAGGGGGGAGGACAATCTTTCGCTGATGTAAATGGTAATATCGTCGACGCGAGTAATCTGCGCCGCGATATCTTTATTTTGGTAAGTCGGAGAACCACGCCTTATAATCTCGCCTCGTTGTCACGAATAAAACAGTCACGCTTATATGCGTGTGTGCCTGTGCGGGTACGATAGCGCTCGGCAAACAGCCAACCCAATGATCTCCCTTGGATCTGGTGTCAGTTTGCTTGCAGTTCATCAATCCTCGTTCTTTATCGAACGTACGTTGTGTCGGTTAGAATCGTAAAAGGAGACGCAGCGATCTTCTAAATATGATATCAATATTTGACATTAGTAATTACAGTAAATATAACTCTTCAAACTTTGCACTTCGCTTTATACCTTCTATCGAGGACCCCTACGTAATATAAAATTTCTAATTCGATCATAACAATAAGTCAGCATCGATCACATAGAAATTAACTAAAAAATATGTAGGAGAAGTATTGGTGCTTAGAGATTTGAATTGATCTAGCCACGAATGTCATGAAACCCTGAGAATTTCTTTGGGAAATTAAGCAGTAGGAATCGATAGGCAGCGAAATTGGTTGCGCGGCGATCGTTTCATTTTCTCTTTCGAACGACTGCTTACTGGAGAAAGGGATATCGTGATATGCGACACGCGAGCACGTGCGTTGCCATTCGTTACGCTGCTGCTGCGCCGCGGCCTGCGCTTACAGTGCAACGGTGGGCCGAGGTTCAAGAGAGACAGTTAACGAGATCATGGCTGGCGGTGGCACACCCCGGCCGATTAGTCACCGCCGAAAGGATCGACGTGTCAAGACGTGTCAATTTCGTCGATGTAACAATGATAAACGCCGTCCATGCGGCAAAGGGAGAAATTTTATCGACATCGATTCTTTCGATGTCACCTCGCGATAAGAAGCCCCGGCTCGTGAACCTACTGCTGCTACTAAACCACGCTGTACCGACTTCTAGCCGCGCGAGGACAAATAACGAGCGTGTAATTAGAAACGGGTCCGGTCATTCCGAGCGAGACTTAACACACTTTACCGCGATGGAAAACGACGGGCTGTTATTTATGGGGCCTCCGTGTCGCAAACTGGTGTGCTCGAGTCACGAGTCAGGGGAGTCACGAGGCCTCCTCTTTGTTGCCAACGATTTGCCTGACTGTCTCCAGGAAAGATCTCGAACTTTAAACGAGTCGATCTTTCTAGTAGAGGAATGGCAGCTTTGAATTTTCATATTTTACATAGTAAAAAATAGTCCGCAGAAATTTTGGGAAACTTGAACTAGTTTTGACAACCATCTGTGTATAACAGAGACAGTTCTTAATATCTTAATTAGATGAAGTATCGCCTAAAGCTACGTCGAACTTAATCTTCGTCGCCGGTTTAACAAATGATCTGGCAACCTCTACCCGAGCTCCGACAGGAGCCCGTACTCAAGTACCTTGGCAACCAGATTGAAGTTTCAAAAATCTCGTCGAAAGCGGTCCTCCACTTTTATCCTCCCGATTAGGACAACCATGCATCACGCTCGCGGAACGACTCTAATAATGTGTGTCGCAATCAAAGCGGAATTAAGAATTCGTGTACACCTCGGGTCCGGTAACCCGGCCGAGCTTTTTACGTGGTCCGCCAAGAATGTCCTTTCTGTTATGTTCAAGGCGGCACACTTCGATTTGCCAAGTCTGCCTCGGCGACGCGCGACACGACGCGACCCGACGCGACGTGTGCCCGTGCCGGACCGTTTTGGCAAAAATCTCGCGAACGAACTACGAGAAACGAACCGGTTCTCTGGCTACAACGTTCCGGTCGCTGGTATTAACCAACTGTTAATAGAAAGGTACTATATCAGCCGTTAATTGCGTGCATTAATCCGGCCAATAATGAGCTCGCACGAATTTCGATTGATCGCTCTTTTCAATGCAAATTCTGGTATAGCGTTGCGTACATCGTATAGTTGTGTGTTTATTCTCTGTAAAAATATTGCAGTCGAGCAAATGTTGAAACTCTAATTGGTATCGCGCGCATTATTTCTTCTTTGCGTCTGTACTCTAGCGAAAGGTTAACGCTATTGATTCTGTTTGCATACGATACGGTGGCTGTGAGCTATGGTATTTAAAAATTCTGTGAAACGATATTTGCTGTATCAGACATTAGAAACATAAAAAGAACTGTGCCTTGCTATAGGTTTGAAGATAAAGAAAGGAAACTTGCATCTGTAGGTATGACACAGACGCAAATTAAAAAAAAATAAGTAACAGCTGTACGTTACAACTAAAATTAAAATCTTCTTCAATTTATCACCGCTACTGTACCTGTTCTACTAGTTAAACCCCTTGTCGTGCCATTTTCTGCACAGTTACAATAATGAGAACATTAACGACCGAACGACTTCTTGTAATTGAAAGAGAACAAAATCCGAATAGACGTTGCAAGGGACGACAGTCGTCAAGCGAGTTGGAACGATCTGAACTCGGTTGAACCCGGCATCGGCGGCGGCGAAAATTTCGATTGTCTAGCTCGTTAGCGTCAGAGCTAAATCACCAGTCCTAGATCTCGGCTCGTCCTGATGAATATTAAATATCCACGATCCCTTGACGCGTCGTTACGGGCGCCTTGTATCGAGTAGGTCGTATAGGACCTACGCGTCCCACGTCTTTCTCGATGGCAGACAGCCTGGTACCTACCACGGATCACGGCACGGCAAAGAGAATAGGGGGAGGACCATCGGAGAGGACATCGGGCGCAGCGTGGCGGACGGATCCGAGGAGAAGAAGCGGTGGTCCGAGCGACTGAGCAGAGGCGACGCGCGTCGCGCGACGAACGGAGGAATGCCCGCCGCTCGACTCGACAATCACGATCGACACGATCGCGATCGGACGTCTGGTCAACGAGGAGTCGGAGCCGGCGCGAACCGATCGTAATTAATAGACGAGGCCCGCGCCGAGGGGATGACCCCGGGCAGGCGAGGCGAGGCGAGGCGAAGCGAGCCGAACGTAATCAGCTACTTGGATAGCAATAGCAGGGACTCCGCCGTGCCGCGCCGCTCCGCGCCGCGCCGGAACCCTGGTCGACGTCATTTGTTTAAGTTGATCGTTGCCCGTCGCGGCCGAATAAGGCAACCCGTGTTCTCCACTCCGCGGGGAGTGCGAAAGAACAAAGAAGGAGCCGTGAGCAGGCCAACGGAACGGGGTCTTCGGGATGAGATCGTAGCGCAGGGTGGACGAGCGAACAGGAGAGAAAAGAGAAAACGGGTCGGGGTACCCGGGGTACCCGGGGTACTCGGGGTACTCGGGGAGGAGCAGACGCCTGCTGTTCGCCGCATTGTCTTCCTCTCTTTTCTCTCCTTTGCTCCTATCCTCGCTTCTTTTATCTTCCACTCCCTATCTTCTTCGTCTTCTTCTTCTTCTCCTTCGTCGTCGTCGTCTGCTGTTTGGTTCTCGTGTTCCTCTTTGGTTTCGTTCGGAACAATCCACCGGCGGTTCCCTCGCCGCGTCTGGTAGGTGAGCCCTCGGCAGAGGCGACGACAAAACAATTGCCAACGTAAAAGGCGAATAGGCGTTTTTTCGCGATCCGGCGATCTATTTCCAAATCGAGGAACCCGGCCCCGGTATGGGAATCGATCTTCACCGCGCGATGTCATGGGAAAATCCTGGCCTCTGCTCGCGCGACGTGCGAAGATCAAAGAGTTTGGCGACGCGCGTAGCACTGGCTGCTTGTATGATTTGCTACTGTCGCAACACTTGGCAAATGGCCTGTGTGTAAGCATCTGAACGTACTTTATCTCGAGAATGAAAAGAATTTGGAAACGGGGGGCTTGAATTTTCTGTTACACCATAGGTACTCGAAACTGAATCCTGTTATACTAATCTGTTGAATCATTTTCTATGCAAAGCTGCCTACCACACGAGCCTTAATCTCTTACATTATTAATGATCAATATTTAATGCTCGGAACAAATCTAATCGTAATGACACCTGTTCCAACGAACACCTGGTCGTAGTCTCGATAAAATCCTTTCTAACGAGCTCTAACGAACTAAGAATCCTATGGCAACGATTTGAAATGTAATTTTTCTCAATTGGTTTAGTTTGAAGGAATGATGTTTAACGTGAGGTTTTCTTTGATTTCAGACGTGAAACATGGCGATGAGAGGAACCATGCGAAGAAGACGTTGAAGAGTCAGCGATGGCAGCAGCGGAAACACGTCTTCGTGGTTCTTTCGATCTTTTCCTTGCTCGTTACAGTCAAAGAGGGCACGAAGAAGTGGGCATCGTTGACAGGATCACCTGGGCAAGGTCCATGGGTTCGTAGAGGGCATGAGAGCTCATCATGTTTGAACTCCGACACGGGCCACGAACGCTATCGACCTGCAACCTCTTCGGCGTGATATTGCTCCTAGTGATCGTCGCCGGTAGCTACGATGTGTCAGCAGATCTCAGCTCCGAGTTTGTCAAAGGAAAAAGTAAGAAACTTTTCTGTTCCATTCTCCCTTATTGAAGCGAAATGGACAGGACATTTCATTTGTGCTATTTCTATCATTGTAAACAGCAGCTCAATTTGATACACGTTCACTGAAATTGTGGCTTCATTTCTGATTAATCGGCGATTATACGGTTTAATTGTTAACTTCGTGATATAATAAATCGATGAACTTTGCTAAAGAATAAATATTATATTTCAGTTTCCGTCACACGTTACAGAGAATATCGACTTATGCAGTGAACGACTCAGAGAAGTAGATTATACTATATCAAAAACTGATGAGAGAAATAAAGATGCATACAGTGACTTACGAAAGTATTTGTATACCTTTAAACATCACAATGACTCAAATGACCTCATCTTTCCTAAGATTATACGTAGTAGAAAGTTGTTTAGACAGTTTTGAACGTACTAGTCTCTAATATCTCAAAATAATTTAAATCATTTAGTGCCACTCGAAAAGTGTTATTCTATTCTCAAATATGTTCCAATACTTTCAGAAGTCACTGTTCATAATAAAATTATACGAATAATATGTCTGATCCTGATGTCGTCGATACTATTGATATTCCTCCTCGAAAACAATTAAACTCAAACCACAGCGTTATCCGCGATAAAAAAGAAGACTGTCTTTGGCAAGTCCCAGACTTTCCATTCGCCACATCGCTAGCCTCCATCGATCATCGAACCTGAAGAAGCTTCGAGTACGACGGAGCACACGATCAAGATCCATCGAAATCAATTCTCTTCCTACAGCCGGTCGCGCGTGCACAATCGCCGTCTAGAAAAGTAGAAAGTAAAGCGTTGCGCCAGGTTTACCGACGCGTGGGTGGTAGCTCGCCTAGCCGAAGGGTCCCCTTTACCCGAAGTGGCTGGAAAGTACCGTTCTTCCCACTCGACTCCGTGCTGCGAGACCAAACTCTCTGAATCTCCTGCGTTGTCTCAGCGCCATGCCAGCGCGGCGTCTCTCTCTCTCTCTCTCCGCAAGAGAACTGTTTACGCCTGCTTTCGGGAACGAGCGTGTAGGTGCTCGGCTCGCGTGTAACAACAGGATTCCGTGCGGACCGACATCTTGGCCCACAGGCTTGACGCTTGACCCACATCGCGACTGGCAGTGTCTTCTGCCGGTTGTCGCGTCGCGTCGTATCGGTGCCTCGGCCGTTCACTTTTATCGCCGCGATAGTTGTTATTCTGTTTTCTCGACCACACGCGTGATCCCCCGAGGACCGCTCGAATAATTCCAGGACGCTAACGATCAGGAGTCGGTCGAGCGTTTTATGCGGCGCGATGGACTATAAGACGTCACTCGGCAACTCGGAAGGAGTTACTGTGACGAACTCGAGGGATACTTGATGACGATGAAAGATTTTTGACCAATTTGTTATTATAATATGCTCAAGGCTTGAATAAGATAAATAATTAGACCTAGTAAGTACAAATAGAATCTCGAGCAATTTTTCTGTACTTAACAGTTGCCAACAGCGCCGGATCATTTGTGACAGCGATACTAATTTATCTCAAATGTGACTCGGCACCGCTTTCCGACTGTTAATGAAGATTAGTGTTGGGCTCAAAGAGCAGATTGCTAGCCGATAAAAAGCATTCTGTCGAAGATACCGAAAATGCGAATTAGAAAATCCGGAGCTTACCCCGAAGTTTAAAGACGCATCTCGTCAGGTCGATAACCACCCAGGAACCCTCGGGGCGCCGCAATTTCCAGAGATATCGCCTAAAGTGGTCTCCATAAAGGTTTCCATTAACATGATAAGGGGAGGCTGATACCTCCGTGGCCATTAGGCGACGGTAACTTACGCCGTGTCGCGGTCCGCCATGCCGCGCCGCGCCGCGCCGCGCCGATTCTCCTCGGGTCCTTCTTTTTTCTCGTTTCCCTCTCGACTCGGTCGCTCGGTCGGTCGACCAAGCGAGAAGATACGTTCAACGTTATTGCCGAACGATACCCGACGAAGCCGGACGATTTTTCTGCGCGGGATTAAAGTCCGTGGTAAGTTAATCGTTGCACTTTATCGTTCCAAGCTTTTAACGCGTATCGCCACTCGGAATGAAGCGTCAATTAACACCGGGGATTCGGCGTCTGTCCTCGGAAAGGACACGGTAACACGCCTCATGCTCGAATCGGTGTAATTGCGACGTTAGTGGGACACATCTGTCAGCTCGGACCACTTTTCGTTCCAGCCTTTTTGCCGGGATCGAAAATAAAGCCGACTTCGGCGTTTCGTGAAACCTCTACTCGCAATATTATCTTCCTTCGAATGGCGGAGCGAACAAATTGACACCGGAGATCTGCCGAGTTCAAATTAGCCATTTCTTTATTCGATAATATCCGAGATCATTAAGGTATTTTTCTGGAAGATCGTCAGATGGTCCAATCTCGCAATTTGCATTTCGATCGATTAGTGAAACTCGTACGTTCTTGGCGCTACGAATCTACGAGTCCGCGGTCGCGCGCGCCCTCTCCACGCGTTGAAATCTCCGAAACATCGCGCTTTACCATGCGTTGAAGTCTCCAGAGAATCTCTACGCGCGCTATACTCCCTTGGTGATCGAGAAAAAAAGTTTGCTGGGCAACTTAACCTCAACTTTTCGGGACAAATCACCCTGATATTTATTCCACAACAAGATTAACAATATATTGTATAACTTCAAGCACTATTTTATGTAAATTAGCCTCTCTTTTCTTCGCTCGATGATTAGATTGCCTATGGAGCTGGATAGAATAATTATTAAAACCGTAGACATCTTCTTCCGAAAACCGACAGCAAAATGCATCGCGTGCAGTATAATTTAAAATAATAAGTACAGAAATAGAATTGGCCGGTGCTTCGGTGCCATTTATGAATGCGATATCGGAGCTAACGAAGACATCTTTTCCACGTCGGATAAAAACCAGTCACAGTCGCGGTCGGTTTTTTGCCGGCGCGATCGATTCCGTGGCGCTTTCAGTCACGTTCGCTTTTACATCGAACGAAATTCGTGCTTCTGTTTTTACGGAGGCGGCCTCGGCCTTTGATCGCGGACGCATTAATTCTATACGGCCGACCTTAACTTTCCCCTTAAATAGGCGGACTGGGCACGTCGTGGATCTTCCAGATTACCCGTTAAGCCGCGGGTATCGCGCCGACCGGGAAAACATGTGTCCACCAACGGCGACCCACCGATTCCCGATATTTATTATCGTGCGGATAATCATTCGAGCCATCAAAACGCCAGCCGGCGAGCCGCAGCGGCGACCGTTAATCTCGCTATCCGAATTTACATCTTTTATGTCCCTCTGTTTATGGCTGCTTCTACCAGCTAAATCCTGTGCGAATTAGCTATTAAAATCATGTGCCGCGCTATAAATCACGCGTCGGCACTTTCCTTCCCTCCGAAACGTCGTGTTCGCTGCAGTCGTCGGCTTCGCGCCAATTAGCGGCTGTGTTTCTATCGGTAAATTATCCGGCCCGAAATTTCCAATACGAAAGTATGATAATGCTAGCTTTCATCCACCGATAAGATGCATTTCTCCTGTATGTGTCGCACTAGTGCCGAAGAGTACATTTATCTTCCCGCGATTCTAATCTTCCTTTATTGGTGTTTTATTCATATAAATGCGATGGAGATGTTTCTGTAGCAAACGGCTTATCGATTTCTCCGTAAGCATATTTTACGGCAAACATTTTGCCGATAGTGCCGAATACCCATCTCGAAACTTAGCCTCGATCCACCGAATTAAAAGAGGCCCAAATTAAATTACACGGTCTCCTCGTATCGCGTCCTCCATAAACATACGGTTCCAATTTCTTTCTTCCACGAACTCCGAAATACCTGAAAACTTCTGAAAAATTCAGAGCAAACGATTACCGATCGCCGAGCGGAATAATTGAAAGTTTCGGGAATTGGTTGGCGGTAATTGCAACGTGGCCGGCTACCGGCCGCGGCCGAAATTAATTTTCTCGCTGACCCGCGACATTTCGTGCGATTGTAACTCAAGTTGCGAAAGAGCTCGCCGAGTCGGCAATTAGACCGCGGCTTCTTCTTGGGTGGCTGGCTCGTTCCGACTGCGGGATTTTCGTCTGTCGAAAGTCGAAGGCCCGCTCGTTCTCCAGTTTTAGCAGCGAGTACCTTCCGGTATACCGGTCGATAGGGACCGCGGCGGAGACCGAGACGGGGACGCGAAGGGTGAGGACGGTGGATGGAAGACGGCTTGAAAAAGAAGGGGGCACCGGGACTGAAAGAGCATAAACTCGCGGCGCACGATAAGTTCGCATGTAATACCACTAGCCCCGACAACTCTATCGGCGTGTATGTGCGGGATCGGCGCGGCGGAGGGACATCTGGGATCTGGGAGGCATGCCTTAATTGACCGCTCGGAATATTGACGAGATCCCAGAGACGGATTGAGACGTTGAATTTCCGAGGGACGCTCGCCTTTTTTTGCCAACCATGAAATATGACCGTTCAATATGCTAGGCAGATATTTATGTACTCGTGGGATTGCGCCCGATCCGGCGATCCACCGATCCGGCGATCCGGCGATCCTCCGGAGATCCGGACAGGCACGGACAGTAGAGACCGTTCTTTTCATTTTTTTTTAATCCGAGCTCTTCTTACCCGCCCTCGAGTTGAATTCTCCAGAGGATGCTCCGGGAGGATGCCTCGTTCTTTGTCTTCTCGGATAAAACCGTTCCGATGCGTCCCCTGGCTCACCCCCTCCGAAAGCGTTTTCGTTTCCGCGAACGCGCCACCTCTGCTTCGCCATTTTAATCGAAATGCCTGTTTATCTCATCTTATCGCGTCGCGGACAATATCAATAATATATTGCAATAGAAAAATATTATTGTAACAATAAGTACACAATTAATTACTTGGAGGTACATTTAGCTCGAGCATTTCAAGAACGTACGTAATTACAAAATTTGTTGGAACGGAAAGTAGACAGAATAGAATTTAAAGGTGGTAATCGGATAACTATCGTACCTGTCGCCCAGCAGATACAGTTTAAATGCAGGGTCTTATAACAGTACCGCAGCCTCTAACGAAAGTTCGACTTGTTTACAAGGCATTCTTGCACCGGGGGATGTTGTTCGACTGGCTGTTGCGTTTGCGCGTATCCATTTCCCCTCGCTTGCTCAACCTCTTTATGGCTCTTCTCGATTTGCGATCGATGAAAAATCCACCCACTCTCTCGCCTCTCGCCTCTCTCCCTCGAGCCGCCGCGCCGTCCACCCACATTTCGTTCCTAGACCTGCCAGCGCCTATCCTTAGAACGACCGCTGCTCACCATCCATCAAGCAGTCGAGCAATCGCGAAACAACTCGGGGTCCCAGATTCACTTCCCGAAAGGTCTCGCCTTCCCAACCGACCTATCCTCGCTGAAACATCTATTCAGTCGACGGATCCGTATTTGCGGAATGGAATGCTCGGCGCGAATCGTTTTATCTTCCTTGCATCTGTTCGATCGGCCGAACCATTGTCGAGCAGCCTGTGAACTCTTGTAGCTTTTGATCGATGGTCTGTCGAGCTTTGTACTTTTCCAGCAGCGTTCGACACACTATGAAATGAGATATTCGCCACGATTTTATACAGACTTATTTGATTCCTTTTCATCACGCACCTTTCGAAGTACGATATAAATTATGATTATAAAGTAAATGCAAAAATTTGTGTCCCAGTTTGTTCTATTCGTCTGAACGGACTTCCACGAATTCCTGAAACCATGACCGTATACAATAACACAGAGGAGAGGATTGTTGCAAGAGAACACGCTAATAAAAATCGTGATTGGCCACGTTCCGCGAGTTTCCTAGTTGAAAGGCAGCGGCTAACGCCTCGTGCGAGGCGAACAAAAGGTTCCCCGAACAACGGACAGCCGCAATTTCAGCCATTAACGCGAGCACAATGTTGTCGGCCGACCGGCGCGATTCATCGCGGGCGGAAAAAGAAACGTTGACGCGTAACGAATATGCCGATTTCATCCGTTACGTTACGAGCAACAGCGCGCCGCGGCGTCGAAGCGCCAGTTCACCGTGTTCCATTGAATCTGATCCGCCAGGTATGTATACCGTTTACGCCCTTCGGGCAGATTGCCACAGTGAATCGAGCGAAAATAATTAATAAGGCTCGGTCGGTTCATTAGGCGACGCAGATCGGCCGATCGGTACGTGGAATTCGGATTTAATCGACGGCGATACCCGTAAAACGATTCGCGCACGTGTCCGGTGCGCGAGCCTTCGATTCCACCGACTTCAATTAACCGATTTCCAGCGGGCAAACGCGTAGACGCAACCAGCGACCCGACAGTTACAACAACAACAACAACGACAATGAAATCGGTCGACACAGTCCGGCACGACTGAAAATAATAGAGAAGTAACGCACAGGCCGCGACGTTTATTGCCTCGACACAGAAATACCACGCTCCTGTAATCGATGCGATTAAACTTTGAATGGCATTTATACGATAGCCGGGTGAAAAGTTCGATGGAAGCCGAAGTTTACCAGCGATTACCGCCGGCATTTATTACGGCCGTGAAGCCTTCGGTATTCCTGTCAAACGGTTCGTGCTCGTTGCTGCGGTTACTTACGAGCAACCGACTCGACCGGTTGCACATCAGGAACCCTGAGTCCGAGATAACCCTAACCCCGGACCCTAAGGCTCTTTCAACGGGAATTTTAACAAACTCGCCTTTAATTTTCCATCCTGCGAACTCTTTCCATATTTAATTAAATTTTCATACCTCGATGCCTATCTTTTCTAATCTGTGCCATATACAAAGCCTACTTCAACTTTTATAACGACTGACATAAATAATAAATACACACACGCATGCATACATTATAATTCTTACTTTCGGCTAAGTTTAAATACATACGTATAGCTCTACTTGCGAAGATGAAGAAGAATTGGAAGACTAAAGGCAACTTGAGAGTAACTCAATAGGATACGAAAAATCGGATATGTCTTTAACAAATGATCGTACACTTTCTAATCAACAGGCAAGTATTCGACAGACTTTGCCAAATTGAGTTATATACCTGAGTTCGAGATGAAATACTTTAAAAGACAGAAAAACAGCATAAAGCGACTTTCAATTATACAGCATTTTCCTAGTGCAACAAATGGGCAGAATATTATTAGTGAAACAAGTAGACAGCGTTGCATTAGCAAAAAGTAAACCATCCATGGTAAATCCAATAGTCTTAAAAAAAAATAAAAATTGTCTGACAATCCTCTAGAATTTGTTCCTAAGGGAAAAAATTGTACCTTGGAAGGGCTTCTAGTTTCACAATATCGCGAGTTCTTGCGCGTTTTGCGAGGGGGGAAGATGACGGCCCGGGGAAACTAGAAGGACCCGCGGCGCACGTGGGAAATCGGATTTCTTGCCGAGGATAAACGACGTTTGCATCAATTCAGTGTTCTTGCCCATCGGGATCGAGACCGGGATCGAGACACTCGCGTGTCCCGAGTCCCGAGTCCCGGCTTCTTTAATTGCTCGGTAATCGTCTCTGTCGTTGAGACCCGCCGCTTGCATTCCTGCCGTTGACAGACCGCGATGCGGTCGCGGGTAAGCCCCCAACAAGGTCGACAGATGTCCTCGATGGCGGAAACGGAATTCCAGCGCCGGGGACCGCGCGGTTTGCATTCAGTCCTAGCTTTCAAGAATTCACACGATGCGGGGCGTTGGTTCTTGCGCTCAAGATACCTTTACGAGACGTTTCGTGGCGTGGTCCGTCCCGGTTTTTGCCCAGAGAGCCGGAGCTTTCGCGGATCACTGGGCTTCTCCGACCCCAAACATTTATAGAAATCAGAATTCTCATCCTCTCCCCCCCGAGTCCGAGCAATTCAAAAGGTTATTCAAGACTCTTGTTCCGCGATTTTCTATTATCGTTTCGTCTTATCACTCCGAATTGCGACAGTTCTCACATTCTATAGCATTCGCGTCTGCTAGCTGATTTACCAATAAATATCTACGATCAGAGATCGAATAAACGTTTCCGATGAAACGGAGTCGGGCAAAGGGCAGTAGAGGGCTAATTCTCACGTTTCCCGGTTCGACGGCCAATCGACCAGTTGGGAGGTGGAAATATTTCCCGAAGAGCGAACGTCGCTAAATCAGCCTACTCGGCGCCTCGAGGCAGGTAGACCGGAGGCCAGCAGGTCGCAGATACCAATCTCCTTAGGATTTCATTTGGCCAGGAAAAAGTGCTTCTCCCGGGGGCGATCGGGTGGATCATAAATCGAGAACAGCGGGAAGGAATTGCGAACTATTCGTGGGGCGTCTCGTTCCCTGGATCGAACAATAGACTGCGCGGAATAGGTGTTCTCGCCGAGGCCGAGGCCGAGACGAAAGCTAATCTAAGGAGCAGCTGGTGGATCTGTGCCACACCGCGTCGACTCCTCTTCTATTGCAGCGTGTCGAATCGGCCTAACGAGGTCCCGGCCGATCCTATTTTCGCTCCGGATCGATGGCGGCTCGATCGGATCGAGATCCAGATCGAGGCTGCAGGCGGAACACGAATCGAGACGGCTCCGGCTCGGGCTCGGGTCGATCTTTTGGTTCGTGGGGCACGATTCCGAGGCGTGTACTAGCTTAAATCGGCCGGCGAACCGTGCCGAGATTAACCTGCTCGATAGAGAAACCGATGATCGGCCTGTCGCCGGGTACGGCAGGTGCAACGGTGCATAAGCCACGGAGAAGTTTTTACGGCAGTGTCGCGGTGGCGAACGTATTTATGGCGTTTAATTGAACGTTTAGGCTCAGGATAACGAGGCGGACGCGACAAAGTATTCGGGCAAAAGTAAAAAATTCGCGAAATAATAATGACGATGCATAGTTTTTAAAGTTACCCACAGTTTTTGTTAAATTCATTGATTCGTAGTTCAAATTTGTTTAATGCTAGAAATCAGACCATTTCATTAATCGCGTGCCATTAATAATTACTTATATAAGATATTTATCGACTTTAAGGCGAATTTAAAGTGAGTTTCTCAGACAAGAGAAGTGCGGAGAAGACCTCACCGCTTTTATCGTATTTCGTTTCCACAAAATTCTTATTTTACGACGGCCGATTTCAATTGAGCAATAATTCGCCCCATCCGGCCAACACCTGTTCCTACGCCGCTTTTCAATCATCCACTAGACAGAGTGTAAAGACGCGCTTCTGCTGCTCTTTTTGCGTGCGGTTAAACGCCGTTAATCGTGGACGTAACTCGTAAGAGAAGCAATATTTCTCAATTATACGCGATTTTTGCCCAGCCGCAGATTGGATTTATTGGCATTTTACGACACCTTTATTGCAATTTGTATTCGATGTTTCGGTTTTTCTGGTGACGCAATAAGATATGTCAAGCGAACATGACAATAAAATGTATGATGAAAAAAGATATACATTTGGTCCGCCACTGTTGCACTGACATCTGTCCCCCCTATTCATGATATCTTCTTTCATCCCTTCGCCAATATTGATTTGTCTTATTTTCAGTTTGTCAGAGACTCGTTTATAATACTCGCTTACGTTCGTGTTTGAGCTTTTTACCGTGTCGATTAAAATATTGAATTTGGTGGCAATACCTCTCCGAACCTCTGCAACATCCACAATTGTTCATTCCCAAGATGCGTCGCGACAAATTAGCATGCAGAGAAAACTCTAGTTCAATGAGTCGAACGGCAAAGGACTCCTCGCGAACAATGAACACCGCAAATGGATCCGACGAAAGAAACCATACCTTCCACGTAGACCGTATCTTTATGCATCCCTGTATTTCGTTTCAGTCCGCCCTCTCGATAAAAAGTTGCGAATTTGCATAAACACTCTCGGGCAGGAGAGCAACAATGACCGCAGGTCTCGTTTCACGGAATCCTATTCGCAATAGCGGTTTCGTTTTCCTCGAATGCGTGTGGAATCTCGAAGATCGGTCCCGTTCGCGTCTTCCGAAGACTTCTGTGCACTCTCTTTCTCTCTCTCTCTCTCCAGATCGACAGGGACGCGTCATCCGGTTTCACTCGGTTCCCTTCGAAGGTGAACACGTTTGACATTTAACACGCGGCGGGTCGAGCAGGCTTGGCGCCTACAAAGGGAATCACTCCGCACCGCTACGCGCAGGATCCAGGACGCGAGCCCTCTCGCGATCGATCGATCGATCTATCCCGCGTGGATCGCGGATCGGGAGTCGACCACCCCTCAAGGGACGTAGATCTTCCTCGGAGCTCTCTCTTTCCTCGCCGCGCAGATGACCGCGACACGGCGACACGGTGATCGGTGTCGGGATCTCCGACGGGCATTAATGTGGAAGAGGCGCCGGATCGCGCAACTCACGTGTTAATTCCCCGTTTCGTGGGAATCCACTTTGGAATCGATCTTTCCGAGCGGAATCGGGGCCTTCGTTCATTCGTCTTCGCTGTCATCTTGAGGACAGTCAAAACAATGCTGTGGAAGAACAGGGCAGAAAATTGTATACGATGATTTAAAGAATTTGCCGAATCTTCTTTATGAATCGTACGCAGAGTATAGGTCTTCAGGTGGTAAATAAAATTGTATTCTCTTCAGGTTGGTAATTTTAGTAAATTGTGAAGAATATAAGAATGTTCTTAAATTTTTCACCCAGTCATTTGTGTCATAAACGCACGGAGTTCTTGATTAATCAATTTTTCCAAAATTCTTTCGGTATAAATGATTTTTCTTTCCACAAACTAATTGCGAATATTTTTGTTTTTTACTTCGGATCTATATGGAAAATTAACATATCTTCTGTAAAGATTCAGGAGCTTACGAATAGAAAATAATATAGCATAGCCTGTAAATTACTCTCACGTTCTACCGTTTGGCATGTCAGTTACTAATTAGTTTCGTGAGTGCAGATAATCTACCGGCAATCGATAAATCGGCCGAGAGATCGCACGTGCGCGCGATCGGATCGGCTACTGCGCCCATCGGGCAATAGGACCATAATAGTCGCTTGAAATTAACAATTACATCGGATACGATCTCGCTGACAAGCCGGCCTTTCACCGGGGCAATTAAAATCCGTCGGGGACGAAAGTCCTGCGAGTCGCGGGTTTTCAAAAGGGTCGGGGCCGGACAAACGCGTCGAGTTTTCGTATCTGCGCGTTTATCTCGGAGAGGGCCCAGCGATTCCATAGTAATCGCCGTGACTTCGCCGTGGAGTCTCGAGGACCTCCGGCTCGCTCGTATATTAAAACCTGCCCCCAGCCGGCGAGCGGCGAGCCACGCGAAAAGAAGGGGAGAAAGAGATTGTTATCCGAGGCGCGAGTTATAAGCCGCTCGTCGGAGGTTCGTGGATCCGCGATCTAACCCGCGGATCGCCCGGCGAGATGATTTATGGCACGGGGATAACGATAATTCTGGATACTCCAAGGACCTGGCGCGGCACGGCGCAGCGCGACGCGGCAGGGGTGAAAGTGACTTTCACTTCACGATGATCCATGGTCTTGGTACCCAATTGGAACGTAACGCCGAAACTTTGCAATGAAAGTCGCACTTCGTAGTGGGATTTTGTAAACGTATTTTTAATATAAAAAATAATGTTACCATTAGTCTTTGTTTTATAAACGAGCGAAAATATGAAGGTCCTTGAAAATCGTTTTCTTTTTTAATGATTGATGATAAAGTACAATAGCAGTTCAATTTTATGATCATCGATCTACGATCCAAAAATCTAGATTAATAGGAACATCAGCTTATTATTCGCTGGACGATATAGACAGACAGCTATGAAAAATGGTCAGAATACGTGTATACAAATTAACACAGAAAATAGTGAATGTAAATAATTAATCTGTTCTCTGCAACGCGCTATGTATCTCTTCTTTCCGGCATAACAACTCGGCCGAGATTACGACGAACGCGGCGTTCCAGCCCACGTGAATCTTGATTTCGAGACAAAGTTTATAACTGCGGCACGAACACCGTAAAATTATACGAAATTCAGTTATATTCATGGACAACGTGGCGTTAATAAAATTAATTGCGGTGCGCGATGCTCGTTAGGGAAGTTTTTCTCGTTTTTTTTTCGAGAGAGAGATATCGTAAGAGGTCAAACGTCGCGACCTTGTTCGATTCAGGTGGGATGTTCGCTGCTGACCTTGGCTCACGGTACCAAGTTAGATATGCATCTACGTCTATTGTTAACGGGGGTCACTGTTTCAACGCGTTCACCGCGGACTAGTTTGGGCTTATCTGCTCTTTGTCTTTGAACGCTATGCAAATAAGAGAGAAGAGCGATCATGCTGCTCGGACCCGATCCCGAGTCCTATGCAGATCAGCCCCGTCCTCAGATCGAAAAATCGACTCGCCAATGAGTCGCGATGCATCGGTAACGGTGTAGCGCGTCATCGAAGAAACAAATAACGAATAAATACATTTTCATTCCGCCGGAGCCGAATAATTTATGCGCCGAGACAACCACGGGGAATATCATTATCATTCGAAAATACTATGGACGCCATGGAATCGATCGATTTTTCAGACCTCTTTTTAAACGTTCAAACTGACTTTTCTAATATAATTCTTTGAAGAAGAACTTCTGCGTAAGAAGTTCGCCATTACCATTTTCGGTAATGTTCGGCACCAGACAGATATTTCGGTTTTTACATTTCGAATGTCCGGAAACATCCAAAATCAATTTAGTATCAATCTCGAATACGTAGGCGACGGTAAATATTTCTCGGAATATTCTAGACAAGAAAAATAATATGGCGTTTAATTGTTTCGCTCGACTGTTTCGCCTCCAGAATATCTGCTTTTATAGCGCCTAAAGCCTGCCCATACGAAAACACTAAAAACCACAATCTTTAATCTTCTCTTTGCCGAGCCGACGTAAAACCGAGGAAGTGAAATTCCATTTAAACTAAATATCTGTACGATGGCGGTAGTCTAGCCGCAAGGATTCGACCGAACAGTGGAGCAATCTTGTGTGAATCAAGATGCGCGCGATCCAAGGTTGTTAAACGTTGCCCTCGGAGGATTAAAGTAATGCTTTGACGAGGGTCGGCGGAGATCTCATCATCGACGTCGTAAAAGCGAGCCATCGATTCGCGAGAAGCGAAAGACAGTGGTGGTCGATGTGACGTAGCCGAGAGAGTTAATACCCTCTTCGGAGGGCAAGCGCGAGGGAACGCGTGCCTCGGCGCGGTTCATCCCAGTGGCGGCTGCTGAGGTTGCTCGGGTGAGATGAGGTGAGATGAAGAGGAGAAAGATCGAGAACGAGCCGAGGCTAAGCGGGGCCGGCAGGGATCGAGGAGGACGGACAATGTCGGTACAAAATGCAGGCTCGAACAAAGCGCATTCCACGTGATTCGGTTCCTTGTCCACACTGCCCTCGGTACTTCGTGTCTATTCGTCATTATTTCTTCACCTCTGTTACGAGCGTCAACGAACACCAATGACGGACCGATTATTTTTAACCACCAACCGAAACCCGAATATGCGATCCTCTAGAATGCCATTAATTATAGTCAAAAATTAGTCTTCGTACCGAAGTTCAAAAAGCAATTTTTCCTAATAAATATCTGTAATACCTATAATATCTATAGCTAAATTTGTATAATACAACAAACTGTTTTCGTCCAATATTCATCCCTGTTTTCACTCACGATACGCTTGCAAAACTCGATAATGATTAAATGCGCGACGCAACGCGACGCTGTCACACGCAAGCGGGCCGCTTTGATTTACGCGACGTATTAAAAGAATATTGTCCGCGTAATCGACGTAAGTCGTGATATTAGATACCAAATACATTCTTTCATCACTCGTACCGTATTATTACGGATAATTTCCTCCTTGGCTTTACCCGCTCCCTGATTCGTATCTATTATACGCGTGCACAATGCATTCCAGAAACATCGTGTTTTGAAGTACGTCGGGTGGAACGCTCGTTGCTTTGTAATTAGCATAATGATAACGGCGCAGTTGCTTGCCCCCCTGGCCCAATTCGTTTTTAAGGATGGGATCGAGGGCGAGCCAGACTCGCCAATCAATTGTAATGTCAGAGTAAACGGCCAAATCTAGTATAATTTTATTGCAGACACAGAGAAAGTGATTGTTATAACAGGTGTTCTATTATTTCAACCGCTTGGCAGATAAAATACATATGTCGATTAAAATATATATATATGAATAGTCAATTACTGTATTTAATATTTGACGTCTATTATAAGCAAAAACTCTGATTAAAACACGCTAGAAATTATTCACTTAATGGCAAATCATTCTCCTTACAATGGAAAGATCGTGACGAAATTCCAGTGGAAGATCACAACGCGCGATACATTTCATTTATCCCTAAAGAGCATCGAAAACATTGTTCCCATTTTGAAACAACCAGAGGGAAAATTCCTGCGAAAAGTCGACCGTACGAAACGGTGGTTGAATAGCGAAACGGAAAGATAACCACGAGTGATAACGTCGGGAGCAGCCGACAATTGGCAATAACGTGACGCGAGATACATTTCATTGACTTCGAGCAGAGCTAACTAATGCAGGACACGAACTAATAGAAAAGCCTGGCCCCGGAATATATTGGAATCATTGGGAACGAGATTCGAACGCGTGGAACCGTGACGTGCGAAAGCTCGTGGCCACCTTTTCGTTAAACTAAAACGGTCGTAGTTGACACCGTCGCGCCGTAGCTCGGTTTCGAAAGAACTGGAATTTAAATTGGTTTATCATGTTGTACGTCTAATAAAACGTTCAATTAGCATCAACAACGACCGGCCGGCCGGCCACGATCCGCTTGTGTGTTTTGACACGTGCTTAATTGCAACCAGTCGATCATTCCGTGTTTTTAAAGGAATTATTTATTTATACATCCGACTGAAGATAGAAACGGAGTCCAATGTGTTCACAAGCATTGAAAATAATGGAGATATTCTTTGGTCGAGAGGCAAGGGGGTATCTCGCCGGCATCACACGACTTGCACGCCTGCAGTTCCCACTTTCCCGAAACCTACTTCTATTGATAAACTAGAAGACCAATAAACCAATCGACGCGACTAGCAAGAGGGATCAGCCACCCGTTCCACCTAATCACTATATTTATCACTTTACAAAGATTTTCTCGAAACCAAGTTCCAGATAAAAATATATTAAAACAAACTTCTTATTTTTTTAAAATCGCTCCCTGCTTTGTCGTACTACAAAAGGTACTAATTATCCAAAAGTTTGAATAAGAAAAATTTCTAATCATTGTAATCGCAAATAAAATGCTGCAGCAAGGAGTTAATTAACGGATCGGGAAAAGCTTTTAAAGACACAGCGGAACAAAATCAACGTATCAATCCCTGCACGAGGGAAATAAAATATCCTGCACCGTCGGTCCTCGGTCTCTTAACAGCGCAAAAAGACTCCCGTGATTGTGAAGCGACGTCCCGTAATGCCCCCAGCAAGCCTTCAATTTCACGTCCCATAAAATCCCCCCACTGCCGAGGCCCGGACCAGAAAACAACGAGAGAAGGGGAGCAACAGCAAAAACGGGGCACCGTTCGTGCCCGCTGCACGCTTCTGCGTTCTGCATTCTGCAATTGTGCACCCTCTCGACCGCATTAGCGAGCCGCATATTTTGCATATTGGTTCCCGGTCCCGACAGAACGCGTTCCGGAGCCAGCTCCGGAGCTCATCTCGATTTCCTCGGCTAAGTGCATCTCTTACCTTGGGCACGCACCCTCCCGACCCCGGAATAGAACTTTCATCCCGCAGAAGAGCCTCGATCGTCCGAAAGGCAAACGAATCGAGCGTTCGATGATAAGGGTAATTGAAGAATCCCGTAAGAACCGGTTCTTGTCTGTGCCCCCTGGATCGATCGGCTATGGCGTTACAACAACGACTCCGAGCCGTTTTTCCTATCACGAGACCTCCATTGGACTAGACGAACTGTCTCTTACTTCGATTTTACTCGAATCTCATAAATTCCCTTTATCGAAGCAAACCGATGTATTTGAAGCAGCGATGCGTGGCCGCCAGATATGTTTGCTTTTCTAAAATCTCTTATCTCTAGCAATCCTTCTCCAGACCGTGGCAGAGATCGAGATCGCGATCGTGTGCAGAGTGCTGATTGCCGAAGCGAACGGAAAATGATTGCGAACACGGTACCGGTATTCGACGACCGAACCGCTTCGTCATTTCGATCGGGGCCGAGTTACGATCGCTCCGACCTTCCTCCTCCGTTCGCTCCTTGGTCGCGGTCTCGGCGCTCTCGGTAAACTCGGTCGTCCTCCCCCGACGCGTCGCGATGCGACGCTCGCGTGAGTGAAACGGAATCGAAAAGTTGAAAAAAGACCGAGCGCCGAAGAGGAACGGGCGGCCAGATAGAGTACAACCTCGAGGATATACGTATAAGTGGCGCGTATACGTTATAACCGTGGCATAACCATCCCAGGGCGTAACATTAATAGCTTTATGGTTTATTGCTTTCGAGTCTGCGGTTATACCGCTCCGCACCGCGCCGCGCCGCGCCGCGGCGGTCCCTGCGGGGCAGCTATGGCTACGGTTTGCGAGAGCTCGCTGCTCGCAGAAGGCTACGACGCGATGCACTGCGGACTCGCGGCATCGACTATCGTCCTCGGCGATCGTGCGCCTTTATTTTCGATTTCGTTACGTTGCTCGAACGCGGCCTCTCCCCCTCGGAGATCGCACCGACGATTCGATTTCTCTTTCTTCGACCGGCGATTTACGATTCCGCCGCGCCGAGGTCGAGATCGCCGCGCCGATTCTGCTTCGGTTCCGACCATTTTCTGCAGCTACACCCCCATCTTCCTCGAAGCCTTCGAGATCGATCACGTATTTGCCTGCTCGCGCTTCTGTATACACATACTCTACTATTCACGAAGCAT
Organism: Augochlora pura; assembly: GCF_028453695.1. NCBI lineage: Eukaryota > Metazoa > Arthropoda > Insecta > Hymenoptera > Halictidae > Augochlora > Augochlora pura. Next base: position 14,063,428 of record NC_135773.1, on the reverse strand, counting down.
TTTGTACGGTCTTCACAGAAAACATTGCTTACGCACAGGGTTGCTTACTGCATACATGATTTGCGGATCGGCCAACATACGTGGCACAAAACGAATGCTTCGCAAGTGACGAAACAAGTACAAGCAAATGCGGAGACTGACCGACGTATTTATTATAGCCCAAGGAGGAACTGGAACTTACGTCCGTATTGTCGAAACTTTTGCAAACAGAACAAGTAGAGAGTTCAGAGTATCCAGCCGCTAAAAATAGCGTTGATAGTTTGGATCGTGCGAGCCGTTGAGAACAGATATCAGGCGCGGCGGGTCGTAAACAAGAGTTCGCAGGACAAAGGGTGCACGCATGACCGTCATACGCATTAATTCTCGCGCAACATTCGAACGAAGCCGCAACAAAGCGTCCTGTAGCCTTTATCGAGGGCCGGAGCGTCGCTCGCCTCGCCTCGCCTCGCCTCGCACCGTCAGGATCAGAAGTCAACGTCGGCCGGCAGCGCTCGTAACGCTTGCGCCCCGACCGGAGGATGGCAAACTCGTGTTTACATCGTGACTTTTATTAGAGAATCAGTGTCTCGGTGTTCTGGTGCGGCACAACGCAGAGGAGAGCTTCGGCTTCGAGGTGGAAGGAGCCCCATTGTTCCTGGGCGTCCGGGCTCTCGCCTGTGGACCGGTGTTCCTAAATTATTGTTTCCCCTCGGAGCTTCCAGTCCCGGCCCCAGCCCGGCCCCACACTCCAAAGCCCCTGGGCCCCGTACCACGGTCGCGGCGCGCCGCGGCGTTGCGTTTCTTCTCCTTCTCGGCCGGCGATTTTTTTCCCGGGGCCCTGCGCGCCTCGGAAGGAACCGATGGGCCCCCGATGGTTATTTCGCGCGTTTACGATACCCGGTCTTTATTCCGTCGGAGTTTCGGCGCAGGGGCCAACAAGCGATCGGCGAATCGGCCGGACAGGGGTGGGGAGGGGCCGCGGTGCTCTCCCTCGTCTCCTCGGGCTCGCTGGGGCCCGGGGTGCCCGGGGTGCCCGGGCGCTCGAACGCTCGGGTGCTCGGGTCCAGGACGGCGCGCATCGATGTTTACGAGGCGAAATAAACGGCGATGCCGGCGCCGCCGACGCCGTTGCTGCCATCGGCGTGCGGTTATTTCGTATTACTTTGGCCCTTTAATGGCCTCCTAAAGTGCCGCATAAAAATCGGCTCTCGCTCGTATCCTAGAAGGTGGTCGAGGGCCGGCGGGCCCCTTCGCGGACGCACAACTCTTCTCTTCGGGCCACAAAAGAAGTCTCGCCGCGGGATTTCGGTTTCGCGTCTGGACGACGAGTCGCGTCTCTTGCCTCGCATCGATACGACCGGCATCGCGTCGCCCCGGCTTTTTGCAAGGGAAGTCACTCATTGGCGAGTCCACGTGGCGATAGCTTCTTCCGAGGGCGATCGCGGATTGCCCGCCGCAAAACTGGCTTCCGCGTCGCGATACATTATGCATGCTCCGAACGAAACAGCATGCCGAGCGACGGCTATTCGTCATTCGGGGATTCGAGCGGTCTTTTAGATGCTGAAACGTTCACCACATTCGTCAAAATCGTGCTACTTCTTAACCGTTTAGCCGAAGATCAGTTGAGTCGTCGTTTGACGGCGCGAATGGTCTTTCAACGACGAAGAGCTTCTCCAGTTATTTATGAAATTTATGTGGATAAAATCTGAACACTAAAATAGTCATCGCTGATAAAGATGGAAAACTCTTCCACATTGTTTTGTCGCAGCTGAAATTCCCGTCGACGCAATTTTACTTGCGGTCAGTTGAGAAATTAAGAATTATAATCTATGATACTCTTGCACCTTAAAATAAAAAAAATAGAAAGTAGAGTTTAGGATAACATTTCTCTTACAGTAGAGACATGTTTGATGCAAGCGCCTCCTTTTGAGATACGCGGTCTTTACGATATAATCCGGGCGCAAATTTAAACGGCACACGCTGCATACGCATACAGTTGAATAGCTAATGGGAGCCTATCACAATAATTTGCATAATTATCCAGGATCTCGAACACACTGTTGTCAACTGCCATTATAGTCGAGCCAACAATATAACACTCCGAGTCTAAACTGTTCAATTGATCAATTTAATCAATTATACGACGTAATAAAAATGACAGTAACATGTATTATATCGCGAAACAAATGAATATGAAACTGTACAGTAAATGCGCCACGTCATAATTATCGTCTGCCGAACAGCTTGTAGTTTTTAATGCAGCTCGAATTACAGTTAATTACTACGCAGAAGAAGCGACGGTTCTTTTTGCGACTGATTACCAGAGCAGAGTACAGGGTACCTTTGCAAATTCGGTTAAAGCAACAAGCGTAAATTTTAATGATTTTAATTGATAAGAATGTCAATCTGACTTGAACTCGAAATCGTGAAGAAACCTCGAGCGAAGCAAAACCGCCCAAAAAGCTTTCCTGGAAACCCTTAAATAATTGGCGAACAGCCGAATTCGCGCCCGAACCCGTAATTGATATCGCCATTGTCTTTCGGAAGCGCGCAGCCTTCGTAAATTTAGGAGAATTTTAATTCCGGCACCGCCGTTCGACCAGTAATTTTCGTAACCCCGTTGTCGGAGATAATTGCCACGTTTCTACAGCCCCCCTCTAGCCACAGGGTAAAAAAATTGCCCGATGAATTTCATAGCGATCGTCGCTTCGAAGAGAAAACGTGTTGCCTCGCCGACCTCGACCGACACTTCTGGCCTCAACCACCACTTTTCTCTCGCCCCGCCGCACCACGCCGCGCCGAGCCGTCTAAACGCCCTTTCGGTTGCCTCGCGAATACTATTTCTTTTTATCATGCGGCTCGGCCGCAACTCGAATCCTCCGATGCACCAGAACCCACGGCCGCAGCTGTAATTGGTGATTCAGTTACTTGGAAATGCCCTGAAAACAGTTCTCTTCACACGGTGGCGGTGGAATTTCTTCAGACGTTTCTCAGAGTGAACATTCCATCTTCGAACGAAGCACGAATTTCTCGAACTCATTGCATCCAATCAGCAGCAAGGCTTAACAACTAGAATTACGTTTCAATTGATTTCGCTAATCTTCGACATCAAAAATGAAACTTTAGAATTGCCTATCACTCTGAACACTACCCTCACCAGATGATTTTCTTAATAAGATTTTTATCTGCCGAATTTCGACTTTGCTAAAAGGATAGAAAACAGGAAGTAAAGTATAGAAAGCTGGCGTTCATTTATTCTGCTCTTTCCATTTCAATTTTCAAGTTCGTTTTTATCGAACATGAACATGCCACTAGCTAATTGAAAGGACACAGCCGATTAAGATGGTCAAAACTGCCCTTAGAGGATTTTCAATGAGTCATACACCGTTCGATAGCTGACCAATAAAAACTCATCTGTGTAAAAATTTCCTTTGTAACTTGTCCGTGAGGGTAGTTACAGGGTAAATTAGATTTCGCGGTTTTCCGGCATTTTTCCATCTTTAGCGGCTTTCTAAAATTTTGAAAAGAATATGACTTATTTTGGACATTAAGCCGCATGTTATAGAACTTTTCAGATTTTTCAGTTGCAAGCTGTGATTATCAAAAATGAGAAACCCCCAAAAAATCGGAAAATTGAAGATTTCTCACTGTTATATTATATTCAAAACTTTTATATTAATTCCCTGATAAGGTACTATCACGGCTCGTGTACTCAATTTTTCTCAGATTTTTTGCCAACCTGCAACATTGTCAAAAAAAATGAAAACCCAATGTGTAACTACCCTCACGGACAAGTTCCAGGGTTAAAATTTTACACAGATGAGTTTTTATTGGTCAGCTATCGAACGGTGTATGACTCATTGAAAAACCTCTAAGGGCAGTTTTGACCATCTTAATCGGCTGTGCCCTTTCTTAAACCTCTGAAATCTATTTGGGATTTGTTTGAAAGACGTCTCGTTCTGAAAGGAACCGATGCTTATGCATCAGAAACGATTTGAATGGAACGCTTCAGGAAGAGAAAATTCTAACGAGCGAAACGTTAATCATCCCGGAGCGCGAAACCGCAAAAGTGCGCAGCAGTGAAAAGTTCCGTAGAAACGGCGTCGAACCAGAAGAAGAAGAAGAAAGAGAAGAAGATTAAGAAGAAGAGTAGAACCGTGATCGACACGTCCCCGGAGGGTTCGGAACGAGCGCTCCTTATATTCCTGCTCCTCGTGAGTTTCCATCGGCAATGGTATCGGCATCGGCATCGCCATTTTGCTGGTCACGGAGCAAAGTGGAACGAGGCGCGCACGTCCAGCGGAATCTAAAAGGGAAAGAAAACCGAGATGGGAGGAGGAACGATTTTGTTGTAAAATAGCGAGCGAACAGACGGACAGACGAGTCGAGGAGATGTACGAGAGAGTTCAGCACCGCCGCGTTGCCTGAAAAGGAAACCGACGGCGCCTCCAGTTAGCGGAAGTCGCCCTCCGACTAGTTTTACACGCAGCCGCGTCGCCGAGCAACGCGAAACAACCATGATCGCCGGCCGGTGACGTTATATACGCGCGAACGCCGCTAATTAGTCCTCCGGTATGTGAACACCGAGGAATTTTCGTAGAAACGCGCGGCTAATCGCCTCGGCACGGTCGCCCGGCCAATCCACCACGCACGACTCGACATGTTTTTAAATGGGAAAGTGGGCCGCTTCTTCTTGGAGCCTTATTTCTTTTGCTAAAAATTTCCACATTTTTTATTTTTTCCTGCTGCTTTTGTCTCTTACTTATCATTATTTTTCTTTCTGAAACACTGATAAGAATAATTGAACCACGCACATATTTGTCAAGAAAAACATTAGTTTCCATATTTTCGTAATCTCGCAGGGTTAAGCACTGGCAAGCTTTGATAGACGACTTCGACCGTAAAGACCGTCCTAGTTCATAGGTCGAGGCTCGTATTTCTCTGCGGTCCGTGACCTTGCGCCCCGAGATGTCCATGCATCGAACAGCCATTCCCACAAGCTGACGTTTCACGATACTAATATAGCGTGGAATTCGCAAAGGAAGCAACAAGACGCGTCGCGAGTCGCAACAGGGTACCAACCAAGGGACGAACGCCGACAAATTTAATAACCCTAATGAACTTTTTGTCCGGCGCGAGCATGCCTCGCAATCAGAGGCTAGTCCGCATTCACGGCTATAAGAAACGCGGCTCTTTCTTACCTTGCACGTCGATTAGGATATTAATCTTGGACGAGGCCGGCTGGAAACGCGACCGAGGGACCCGGGGACCGATGCAGATCCGTCGTCGATCCGCATTCTCCGATTCCGTGGCGCCGCGCCGCACCGCACCGAGCCGAGCCGAGCCGCGCCGCGCGTTCTGCTTTCGTGTTCCGCAGCGTGCGCGTCTCGGGAACGGAGCATCTGGCCGGCAGGGAATACCAGGACCCGGCTCCTCCGTTCTTTCCCGTGGGCCAGACCCCTTGTTCGGAGCGCAGCCCCGCGCGCGCCGCGCCTTCGGGATGTACCCGCCGGACCCGGTGCAAGAAGGATGTCGTTGCGCAATTATTTTCGCATGATTCCGATCGCCTGATCAGATTAAGACCGCCCTTTTCGCCGGCGGAACGCGACCGGGGGACTTCGTTTGCGATCCGCGTTACCCGGCAAAACCGGGTTCCGAAAGACGAGCCGGGTACGTGCGACTATGCAACGCGGCGCGACCAACGAAAACGAAGACGTAAGCCGATGAAGAAGTCCGAATTGAGGGACGGGCCCCGCTCCGACGTCTGTCGATCATCGGCTACCGTTTTTGTACGAGGCGTGAGCGGGCCCCCGGACCGGACTCCCCTTCCTTCTATCGGTGTTCCGGTTATTAGCGGAGTTATGAATGATACCGATAGCGGCGGGTCTGTCGGCGCGAATGGTAATTGGCCCAATTACGTTTTTCGACAGAATACTTTCGGCGATTCTTACTTTATTTGCTTACTAGGCGCTGGCCGAGCTCGGAGGAATTCAATTTCGTTCGACGCGTTCAACGAAACTTCACGGCAGCTTCGGAGTCGAAGTTGCTGGACCTTTAATTTCATGGCCGTTTTCATTAGTTCTCAATTATTTTTCAACGCAAAATGATTCCCATTTTGTGTCGTATTCAATAGGTATCAGCTAATTTGTTACAAATCTCTTGACCCTCTTCTAAACATATTATCCTTGAGGAGATTGTAATATCTCCCAACAAAGTTTCTAAATTGGACGAAAAAATGGCGTCCCCGAATTTGATGAACGCGTGGTAATTAACACGTCGAGGTAAATCATGCAAGTCGTCGTAGACAAGAGTATCGTGTTTAGCGTGGTAACGATACCATTGAACAAGAACAGTATCTGTAATAAATGGACTAGGTAGATACATAAATGACTCGTGCTTGGTAAGCTTCATTTGTTCCATTCGGAACGAGTCGGGGCGAGTCGGACCGAAACAGAGCTCGAATGATTCAGGCCGTTCGCAACGGGACGACAAATGGGCCACACGGCAAGAATCATCGGGGCACCGTGTAGCTGGACCTGGTTGCACAACGAAATCAACGGTGCTCGCGTGTATGTAAGTGGTTCGCCCACCGGCACGGCACGCTTTTCAGCCTTAGAAAGCTATCTATAGATCGGGAGAAGCGTTTTCGACGATGTGGGTGGCGACCTCAGCCCGTTCAACTCGGTGATTCTATGAACGAGAGGGTCGTCGACGCACGGAAGTCGCGCGACGAGTGTTTACATTTCACTCGTCATTCGTGAAACGTCATTCCGATGTCGTCACGTGATTGACGGCACCATCTCTGAGATCGTGCACGCTTTTAGACAATCTTTTAACACCTTCTGGCTAATCTCGGTTCACGGTTAATCGAGCGACACTAATACTCTTAATCGAACGACGCTAGTGCTCTCTTCATCGAACAATACTGGTACCCTTCACCCTCGCGTGTACAGCTGGCTACCAATTTCTATTTCGCCTTCAGTAATTATAAGTAAAGCATCGCAAACGAATCCCAATTCTTAATAAATGAATTTCTCCAATTCTTTGCTAAAGGTCAACCTGTTTTCTGTTTCAGTCTGCATCGGAACCAATGGCCGCCTCTCCGTTCCGTCCAATAAGCAGCATCACTACCGGAATCTTCGAGACCGGTACACCAACTGTACTTATGTTGACGGCAACCTGGAGATCACATGGCTCCAGAACGAGATCTTCGACCTCAGCTTCCTCCAGTATATTCGGGAGGTCACTGGCTACGTCCTCATCAGCCACGTGGACGTCCAGAAGATCGTCCTGCCGCGGCTGCAGATCATACGCGGCAGAACGCTGTTCAAGCTCAACATTCACGAGACCGAATTCGCCCTGTTCGTCACGATGTGTCAGATGCAAAACTTGGAGATGCCGGCCCTCAGAGGTACAGTTCTTGCTTCTCCATTCATCCCCTCTCGAGTGTCAATTTTCTTTTTCACTACATTCTTACCTATTTCTTCAACATGAACGTCGACACGAAACAATAAAATTCGGGTGATCCGTTTGTAACGAATTGTTTAGAACGTAGTAATAATAAAAAGAAAGTTTTATTTTCTAATCACAGGACAAATTTCTAACGAATATACTGAACACAATTTATAGTGCATGTTTGCCATTCACCTCTATTAATCTGGAATCAAATTCCAGCCTTTTCTTATCCGTGTACGATTATACAAAACAATTTTCTTTTCCTTGAACTTTTGCCGAAAATTGGAATTTCTAATTCCTACACGAATCCTCTTCGATTTTGGAAAATGTGATGAAATTCAGTTGAGAAAAATTAGTCTGGACAAAATTAATGTTCAACATTGGACAGCGATCAAGCGTCGAGTAAGAGGTACTTGGCCTGAAATCGAACGCTCTAGCAACGCGTGCACGTTCCAAAGTGATAGTAAAAATCGTGTTGAAAGATAGCGCAATTAAATGGTCACCGACGCGCGTCAACGCGTACGCGTGCGTGTAGCCGTTCCGCATCCCGTTATTAGCCTTTCAATGGTGAACGTGTCCCGTCTGGACAACGAAAACTAAATCGCCCCGGTCGTTTTCCAGACATACTCAACGGCAGCGTGGGCATGTACAACAATTACAACCTCTGCCACATCCGCACGATCAACTGGGACGAAATAATCACTGGCCAGAGCGGGACGTATTCCTATGTGTACAATTTCACGTCGCCGGAGCGCGTCTGCCCGCAGTGCGACAAGAGCTGCGAGCAGGGCTGCTGGGGCGAGGGTCCGGAGAACTGCCAGAGGTACTCGAAAACGAACTGCTCGCCGCAGTGCTGGCAGGGCAGGTGCTTCGGGCCCAATCCGCGGGAGTGTTGCCATCTTTTTTGCGCCGGTGGCTGCACGGGCCCGAAACAGAGCGACTGCCTCGCCTGCAAGAACTTCTTCGACGACGGCGTGTGCACGCAGGAATGCCCGCCCATGCAAAAGTAAGTAGACCCCGTCATCGAGCATCTCCGGCCGGATCTCGAACAAATTTCTATTTACCCCGATCCCTGGCTAATCGTTCCCTAATCAAAGCATCGCGACGAGTCCAATCTGGAACTGAAATTACAGAGAATACTCGGACAGGTTCAGCGATCATGAATCATCTCCGACATAGAGTGTTTAAAGAATCGTAAGTGCGAGTCCTAGAAAATTTAGAAAAAGGCAAAAATTCTCTCATCGATTAGAACATATTGTTCGACGATTTTACTTTGCCACCAGTCTACCGGAGATCTAGTGGCATGATTATCATGCACCGAGGATCGAGTAGATATTGTGTGTAAAGTTATGATCCTGATAGTACGTGATTCGATGCAGCAGTAAAATCAGGCACGCCGTCGAGCTGAATCGAAAAACGTCGATCGATCCGTAGGGCCACGTCGACATGCGCGTATTTCTCGAGCTTAAGAACCGCGCATGAAAAATAGTGTATCGATTTACAATAGTACACTTATTATCGATAAATCTCGCTTGGGTCGATTCGAGCACGACCGGGGATCGAATTTCCGCGAAGTTTACGACTCGGTTACGATATTGAAACGTCGATGCTTTCAGGTACAACCCAACGACGTACTCGTGGGAAGCTAATCCGGATGGAAAATACGCGTACGGCGCCACTTGCGTAAGAAAGTGCCCGGAGCACCTCTTGAAGGACAACGGGGCTTGCGTAAGGTCCTGTCCGCCGAAGAAGAAGGCCCTGAACGGCGAGTGCGTGCCCTGCGACGGCCCCTGCCCGAAAACCTGCAAGGGCGTCGAGAAAGTGCACTCCGGTAACATAGACAGCTTCAACGACTGCACAATCATCGAGGGCTCGATTACGATTCTGGACCAGAGCTTCCAAGGCTTCCAACACGTCTACCTTAACTTCAGCTTTGGCAAACGATACGAAAAGATGCATCCCGACAAGCTGGAAGTATTTAGCACGCTGAAGGAGATCACCGGGTTCTTGAACATCCAGGGCGACCACAAGGACTTCAAGAACCTGTCCTACTTCCGGAACCTCGAAATAATCGGCGGCCGAACCCTGACGGAGTACTTCGCCTCCCTGTATATCGTGAAGACGTCGCTGGTCTCGTTCGGGCTCAGCTCGTTGAAAAAGATCTATTCGGGATCGATCGCCATATTGGAGAACAAAAACCTGTGCTACGCGCAGAGCATCAACTGGACCAGGATCAAGAAGTCGTCGGAACACGAGAGCTTGCTATCGAACAATCGGAACGAAACCGAGTGCAGTAAGTAGCTTGATTATTTTGCAAGCTTTCGGACTATGATCAGTCTTTCTAGCAGAAGAACCTCGATGTTTCGGAAGTCTTTGAGTCCCCTGATTATCGTGTACAAAAGATACCGCCACCAATTATATTTTAAGGCTCGCGTTTTGCAGCAATCAATCGCGCAATTAACCGAGCGGTTTTTAATTGCAGTAAAAGATGGATTGGTGTGCGACGAGCAATGTTCCGAAGAGGGCTGTTGGGGGCCAGGTCCGGCGCAGTGTTTGTCGTGCAAGAACTTCATTCTAGGGAACGACTGTCTACAGGATTGCACCGCGCCAGGGTAAATATGCTCGCCGATAAACCAATTTACCGTATAACGACCGAATCCTTGAATAACGTATGTCACTTTTGTTGTATTAAATTCGCCTACCTCAGATTCTGGAACGAAGGTAAATTCGCCTGGGGAGATCTAAGCTTTTCGCTTTGAATGCCTGTTAGCCTCGCACTATGTTTTCGACCGCTAGACGTAAATCGTTCCGCGACACGGAATCACGAACGGCTGCCTTCGTCTTTTCCAGGATTTATCAGGCGGACGAGAAAACCTGCAAGCTTTGTCACGAGGAATGCGACGGAACTTGCACCGGGCCGAACGCGGAGCACTGCACCAAGTGCAAACACGCGCGTGACGGTCCGTTCTGCGTGCCCGAATGCCCGTCCTCCAAGTATAACGACAACGGCGTCTGCAAGGACTGTCACGGGAACTGCGTGGGCGGTTGCCAGGGGCCCGAGAATAACATCGGCCTTAATGGATGCCACAGCTGCGATAAGGCGATCATGAACGGCAATGTATCTGAAGGATGTTTGCAGAAAGGGGAACCGTGTCCTGACGGTGAGTGACCCTTGATCCGACTACTCGAATACCTCATACGACCAACATCAATCGTTCTCGGTCCCAGTCCATCCGGACGGGAAAATTGATTTCTTTTTAGCCAAACCGGAAGAAGATGAAGAATTCTTCTAGTCAATTTAGCTACATAACTTCGCGAAAGAATATTTCCAGTTTTGTTAGTACCGGAAATTCATGTGAAAACAATTGTTACAGGACATTACTACGAATGGGTGAGTCCGCAAGAGCAGGGGACTTTGAAACCTCTGGCAGGGAAGGCTGTTTGCCGCAAGTGCCACCCCCGTTGCAAGAAATGCACCGGCTACGGGTTCCACGAACACGTATGCCAGGAGTGCACGAAATTCAAGAGGGGAGAGCAGTGCGAGGACGAGTGCCCTGCGGAATATTTCGCGAATGCCGACACTCAGCTTTGCATACCGTGCTTCAGCGAATGCCGAGGCTGCTTCGGCCGGGGCCCCAATCAGTGTTACAAGTGTCGGAATTATAAAATCTATCTGGTAAGCAAATGCATCCATTCTTCCATCAGAAAGTCACTCGCGTGCATAGTAAAAGCAACGAAACGAATGTGTTACTTTGTCTTCCAGGATGAAAATGTAGACGGCAACGCGACGGCCTTCAATTGTACAGAGACATGTCCCCCCGAATATCCTCACAAGATCTTCCCGCAGGACAGCGAACCTTATTGCTCCGTGGAAACCGTGGGTCAAGGATACCAAATGGACAACGAGCTACGACCGGCTCTCCTAGCTGGCGTAGTGGTGTTCACGTTGGTGTTCATTGTGGTTACCGCCTTGATCATGTATTTCTGGCGAATCCGGGCGAAAGCGAAGGAGAACACAGTGAAGATGACGATGGCGCTGACAGGATTAGACGATAACGAGCCTCTTCGACCGACCGGAGTCAAGCCGAATCTAGCGAAGTTGCGTATCATCAAGGAGGAAGAGATGCGGAAAGGTGGTATTCTAGGTTACGGGGCGTTCGGAAACGTTTACAAGGGTGTCTGGGTACCTGAAGGAGAGAACGTCAAGATACCGGTAGCTATAAAAGTTCTGCACGATGGCACTGGGGCGAACACGTCCAAAGAGTTTCTGGACGAGGCGTATATAATGGCCAGCGTGGAGCACCCGAACTTGCTTCAGTTGTTGGCTGTCTGTATGACGTCGCAGATGATGCTCGTCACGCAACTAATGCCGCTCGGATGTCTGCTGGACTTTGTGCGCACGTTCAAGGACAAGATCGGCTCGAAGGCTCTGTTGAATTGGTGCACGCAAATCGCCAGGGGCATGGCCTACTTGGAAGATAGGAGGTTGGTCCATCGGGATCTCGCGGCACGGAACGTCCTCGTACAAACGCCCAACTGCGTGAAAATTACCGACTTTGGTTTGGCCAAGCTCTTGGACATCAACGAGGAACAGTACAAAGCTGCCGGTGGCAAAATGCCAATCAAGTGGCTGGCCTTGGAGTGCATCCAGCACCGAGTGTTCACGCACAAGTCCGATGTCTGGGCCTTTGGTGTGACCATCTGGGAGGTGCTGACCTATGGCGGCAGACCTTACGAGAATGTGCCTGCCAGAAACGTGCCGGAATTATTGGAAAAGGGCGAGAGACTACCGCAGCCGTCGATCTGCACGATCGATGTTTACATGATCATGATCAAATGCTGGATGCTGGACGCGGAGTCTAGGCCCAGCTTCAAAGAACTGGCAGAGGACTTCGCAAAGATGTCCAGAGACCCTGGCCGATACCTTGCTATCAAGGGCGACAAATATATGAGACTACCTTCGTATACATTGCAGGTTAGTAAGGTGAAAGAGCTACTTTCTATTGCAAATATTTTTTGCTAGCTTACAATTAGAGGGTGTTAATAAAATTACCATTTCCAATTGATCCTAGGACGAAAAGGAAATGATACGGAATCTTGCATCGGATGGTCCCGAGGCATTGGTGGACGCTGACGAGTACCTCCAGCCAAAATCTAGAGCCCCGATTCCACCCGGGCTTTCAACGTCCAATACTTCCGGTTCCCCGCCGAATACTCCCGTGAAAGCCTGTTGGCCCAATGGCAAGCCTCTTGCCGCCGACTCTCCCACACCACAAAATCAACAAAACTGGGACAGGGAGTTGTTGAGGTACGGTGGAAATCATCGAAACGGTAATGCGCCGCACGAGCCTGGAAATTCTGGTCAGCACGCACATTTCGCACCACCGAATGGACACTGTGGACACCCTGTCGGATCGGACAGCTCCAGTTCGAGATACTGTTCGGATCCGTTGAAAATGATCAGCGTCAGAGGTAAGTTGATTCAATCTTGTACTACAAGGGAAAATGTATACTTTGTACCGAGACATTCTTTAAGGAACGAAAGCCTCAGGATACAATGTAGACTGACTTGTTATTGCAATTTCTAGATTGCGACGTAACAGACGACTGTTACGACGGGGACGTGAACTCCGTGCATCAGCAGGCTCAAGTAGGAAACCTGAAGTTAGACTTGCCATTAGACGAAGACGATTATTTAATGCCATCGCCGCAATTGCCAGCGAACACAACACAGTACATGGATCTCATAGGGGACTCGAAGCCAGCAGGTAAACTACAAACGTGATCCTAAAATCCTAACTACACCTTTTTCGTAGAGAATTTTAGTTTCCAGACATTTACCATTTCTTTATTACAGACATGGAACCAAAGCGGATCAACAACGGCTACCGGAAGTACCCCGAATTCCTGACCATCCAAGGGAAAACGTCCTTGGATAACCCCGAGTACATAATGTCGCAGGACGAAGGACCACTAACCCCGCAGACGTTGGGCATCCCGACGCCGGACCTGGAAAAGGTACTAACGAACGGGACCTTCGGCTCGCAGATCAGACAGAGGAGTTCGGAAGAAGAATCCGACCACGAGTATTACAACGACTTCGATCGCCTCGAACGGGAATTGCAGCCGTTGAAGCCTCTCAGGAAGAACGAGACGACCGTCTGATTCCGAAGACGATTCCTACAAGAGATTACTATGTTTCCGCTGTTCAGAACCGTGGGACTGGCATCGTTCGGAAACACCGCGACAAATTCGGTTCCTAGTGCGTAGGAAACCCCAGAGTACTTAGAAAAGGACACTTCGCCCGAGTGCCGTGTTTCGATTGTGATTAGACGTAGATCGCGAGAACTGTGCTAGCTCTCTGATCCAGGGGAGGGCGTGTCTCGTGCACAAAGAACTGTTGCGTACGCGACCAACGAGTAGTGCAAAGATAATCTTAATGTGCCATTCGCAGTGGCTTGTAAATAAAGTACTGTCTACCACTTGTTTAAGGTTAATCTAAGAAACGACGTACAGTAAATGGCATGAGCGATTGTCTACCCTTCTACCTTTACCTGACTTCGACGGTCCACGTTCACCGCGCGTAGCCTCTTTCCCTGTGGCGGATTTACGATTATGCTATCCTGTATCGTACACCGAATTCTTTTCGATAGCTAAAATAATTTTCACGTACACCGAATTCTTTTCGATAGCTAAAATAATTTTCACGTAGTGGAATAAATTTCGAAAGGTAGAATGAATCTCTACGAAATGATTCGTAGCTCTGAAAATTCGAAAGTCAGTCTAGACAGCTTATCCGTAAATCCGTTACGGCAGTTTAGAGAAAGATTAATTCCAATTAAGCGAACATGGGCCCCTCTATAATTTCGAATGAAATCAACTGCCCTCGAGTTTGATCTTTCCCCTTTCATCTCGTTTCGTGTGTTAGAAAAATCGGCTAATCGAAATCTCCCGTTTCACGCGATCCATCACGAATCACGACATATCAAAAATGGTATTCGAGGCCGTTTAGTGATCGCGAGAGTTACGATGAAATTTCCCCCGGGTGCGCAACGTCTGCGCGATTCGCCGTTGACTGTGATAAGAAACGTTCTACTATTTCTCGTGGACACTTAAAACATCTCTCACTGTTCCAGCTTGTCGTTTTATCTCTATCCTTTTCTATTTTTCTCTATAATTAGAGAAACTATCTTTTCTATAATTAGAGTAACGATCATCGCGACACGAGGATCGCGTGCCCGTGGGACCCAGAGGAAACGAAAAAGGGACCGTTCCATTTAAAAACTTTTCCGGATCCCCTAAAATATTTTTGTATGCCATCGCCTCCGCGAAATGGGACCAATAAGCTTGGCCGTAGCCAAGCAACGGATGCGTGTTTTTAGAAAAGAAGAACGCGTCTTGTAAATAGACTAGCGACCACTAGCGCCTACGCTCTTACGAATGTAAAGAAACGGAAATGTACTTGAGTAAATTAAGCGTTAATCTGTGGCGTCTTTTTTTTCTTGTTTTGTTTTACCGGAAAAGGGGAAACGAAGAAAAAGACAACAACGGAAGAAAGCGACTAGGATTAGGACGTGCCATGTTGTGTACAGGGAACGCGCGATGCTGCGAACACTGTTTTCACCTGTGTTCACCGAAAGGAAGATAATTGATCCTCCCTGGCGTTGCGTTTCATTTGTAAAAGATGTGCATCGGGCGTCTGCGAGATTGACGATCTCATTCACGATGGTATACTTGGGCGGACAAGATCAACGAACGTAAAACTTGAACAACGTGTAAAAAAAAGAGATATCGATGCCACTAATGAAACGAATGTAAAAATAAAATTTCGATCGAGGGTACCTGTCGTGCAAAGACTGCGAGAAAGAAAATTAGCAAAGATCGTTCACACGATTCTGCGAGCTCAAAGTAATCTTGTCCGCGAAGTATAAGAAACTTTTCGAGGGAATCAAACGTCGTGCGATTTTCTGTGATAAATGGAAACAAAAGTTTTATAAAAAAAAATTGTTTTCTCTTCTATTTTATTGTCTTGTTGTTTAGAACGCGGCCAGCTCGTCGCTGATGCATGAGAAAACGTTGTCGCACGGATTTCCAATCTCGCCGCACGCAAAATGCAGAATCTTATTCTTAATGTAAGCAAATACGTACCGTGTACATTGTGTCTACTATTCTAAGTGTTATGAAATAGTTATGTTAGCGATTTCTCTCCATTGTAAAATATATACGATCATTCGTCGCGTCGCCGAGCGGATCAGCGTGTATCATTGTAGAAAACCGTGCGTGCGCCTAAATTCGATGCTTTTTTATTAAGAAGTCGGAAGAACGAAACACTCGTGAGAACCCATCCTTCCATATTTTCCTCTATCCCGTACTACCCACTCCTTACTTCATCACCCGCCACCTTAGATCGATGATTTCGTGTTTCTTCTTCTTTTGTAAACCGAAAACGTATGGAGAGCATGAATGTGAACCAGAAATTGTACAATACGTTTGATCGCCGGGATAATTAGCTGCGAGGAATTGCATTTGCCATTCGGTTGTGGACCTATAGAATTTATAAAACTTTATAATATCATAATTATCAACAAGTTATCGTAAAAAAATTATTGTAATAAAGAATCACCATCATTTTTACGTTGTTGTTTTCTCCCATTCCCAATGTTCACTGACTTCGTTTAGATTATACGTATCTTGTGTATGAATTTTATAGGAAAACCTATATTTACCCGATGAACCTGAATTTAATAAAACGGTCAGGGGGAATTTAATCACGGTCACGGGGAACCAAAACCACTGTACCTAACACCAGATATGTGTAGCGCGCTTTTAAGAGATCTTGTGGATTTATTTCTTTGGCGAGGAAAAGGAAAGGAGCTGCTTCGCCTCATCAGTAAGGCTTTTTAGCGTGCCCTACCTCAGACAGGGATAAGGGTAAGGATGGTTTTGACGGTACATATACATATAGAAACAGGGACGATCTTAGATAGCTTTCGGGAAAGGAATCCATCTGTTGGTGAGTGGCGGAGATAGTTGCCAAGTGTAAAAATCTTCGCATAAATATTAATTCTAAAAGTTCGAAGCAATAATATTCAGAATGACTTTATGTTTTTAGAAGAACGTGAACAATTATTTGAAAAAGCATAAGTAAATGGATGCTTGAATACCCGATCTCCCACACAAATTGTGTACATTTTACCGGAGCAATGGAGCAGAACAAATTTCACAAGGTTATGTGAAATAAACCGTTAAACCAGATTCTTGTTCCACGCAAATTCATAAAGGAAGAGCTGATTATGCAACCATGCGACTATGTAACACAACGTAACACATGCATGAGTACTACAAATGTACAGAATTCCGTGAGTCATTGAACCAAGTTTAACCGTTGAGTGCTAGGTGTCTGCTGTTTTCCCATCCAAAAGTACCAAAGAGCGCTGTTCGCTTGTCTTATTTCCTCTCCAAAAATGCCAAGCGACGCGATAGCGCTTGTCCTATTTCCTCTCCAAAAATGCCAAGCGGAGCGATAGCGCTTATCTTATTCCCTCTCCAAAAGTGCGAAGCGGCGCGATAGAGCTTGTTTATTCTTCGATTAAGAATGCCAAAAAGCACTATTGCGGTGTTTTCTATTCTATAATGTTCAAGCGACCGTTGTGCAACGCAGATATTTATTCGCCGCGCGTTCATTATATTTCGCGTGTGATCACAAGTGAATTGCAGCGAATGCCATAAGTAAATTCACTACCAAAAGGTTCATTAAATGAAACTTACTTATTTGCATGTTATGTTATTTGCATTGTTTGCATTAATTCTGCATGTTATGACTTCGACCTATTGTTCAAGCAAAATGGACATAATTTGATAACAAGTTTTATCACGATAAATCGCCTGTTGCACGATAACTACGATCAAGCCTACATTGCAGGAACGTATAATGGAGACAATAGAAGATCCACCCCTAAGGCATCTTTTCGATGGAACGTCCATATTTAATGTTTACAATGAAGCTGCCATTAATTTATCAGTTGGTGCACCTGGTCCCGATCTACTTCAAGATTTACCGGATATGATACAATTAGCAACGAACCATAAACTGGTAAAAATGGAGAATTTATTATAGGATTCCGAATTTTCCAAGTTTATCTGTTAACAAAAAAGAAACGAATTATAACAATTCATCGTATAATAAATACTACAGTATAGAAACTAGATCGGTGCAAGTGAAAGATATTGATAATTGATAAAACTTTTTTTCTATTGTAGAACAAAATACTGAGCATTGCACACAATTTCACTTTGATATAGTATTCTAGATAATCTGGCCTTCAAGAGATGAATTTCCGAAATGTAATCTTTCAAGAAATTGATCAAACAATTTATAAATTTTTCTTCGAGATCTCTTTATTGTTCACATGTGTTTGAAAAGATGGTGTTCGTTTCATACATCGTGATTACATTACATATCATGCTTCTTCTTAGGAAGAAGAACGCAAAGAGGGAAAGTACTATCTGTTTCAATATGGACCCAGTGCAGGTTTATGGGAATACCGTGATGAATTGGCAAAGTTTTTAACCAGACGATACGGCGATCCTGTGAGAAGAGAAAACTTGATTTTGTCCTGCGGTGCCACGCACGGTCTTCAAGTTTTGCTGAACACCGTTCTCTCGCCGAATGGAGTGATCTTCGTAGAAGAAGTCACTTATATGATTGCTTTAGATGTTTTCAAACAATTTCCATTGGTTAAAATAGTAACAGGTATATACAGCGGTTCCAGAAAATCTTTTTACACTAAATTTCCGATTTTTGAAAAAATCAACGACATACAAACTGATATAAAACTTTTATCCTTGCGATGCATAGTTCATTATTTTTAACCAAACTAGAGACATACTCCATCTTGAAAATATTACGTATTGAAACGTCTGTAAATATATTGCCAAATTTTTTCTTAACGGTTTTAACATAGACTTGAAAATCAATGGTTTTTTTATTCACTATATTGAACTTTGAATGAGCCTAAATTATTAGTTTAAAGACTAATTTTTATGACATTATAACAATTTAAATATTGAAATAATTCGACGAACGAGATTCGCTTTTTTAAAAGCTATTTAAACAAATGGAAGATTTGAATAAATCAAATCGAAATGTAAGTTATAAAGAATGATTCCAGTAATAACTATAATTTTTATTATGACAGTGCCAATGAAAAACGACGTAGTTGATTTAGATGCGTTTGAGAAAATAGTAGCCAAAGAGAAGAGCAAGGGTGAATTTCTTCTCACCGACGAAAAGATATTTTGGGCTATGTTTTATACGATTCCCACTTTCCACAACCCTACCGGAAGCACAATGCCTCCAGGTGAACAATTGATTATATATTCTTGATAATCGATCGTATAGTTACACAATAATTTGTTAATTTTCTGTAGAAAGCTGCAAGAAATTGGTCGAAATAGCGCGAAATTATTCTATGCTGGTTACCTGTGACGACGTTTATAATTTACTTTATTATGGAGATGGTTACCCGCCCCATCGATTATATTATTACGATGATCCAGAGGACGCTGGATACAAAGGTGGTAATATAATATCAAATGGAACATTTTCGAAGATCCTTTCGCCGGCGATTCGCTGCGGTTGGATAGAATGCCCTCCACGAGTAACAAAAATCCTTAGATCGTCGTAAGTTTTATGGATTTATAAATTTGATTATAATTTTTCCACTTACATTTCAAAATGATAAAATGCAACAAAATTTTGTATCACGCCAGTTAACAAAATGTTTTATTCAATTGTTTCATGAACTTGAAAACCGCCAGGGGGATCTTACATAGTGGTGGTGGTGTTAATAATTACGTTTCCGGTGTTATCGCAAGTTTATTGCATCTAGGACTTGAGGATATGTATCTCGACAAACTAATTAAAATTTACAAAGTACGTTCCGAAATTAAACCAAATTGTTTAAAGTAATTTACAATTGTGTCAAATGAAGGGTGATACAAATATTAAAAGGAATATTTCTTTTCCAGGAACGATTAACAACATTATGCGATGTATTGAATCGCCATTTACCATCATGCTGCTCATTCCAAAGACCAGAAGGTGGTTACTTTGTATGGCTTCATCTCCCATTGGGTAAGTATTATGTACAATATCTAATAGAACTATTTTATAGCAAATGAAAATACATATTATTTTCTGTAGGAATGAATGGTTCTGATTTTATCAAATGGTGTCAAGAGAATCATAAAGTATCAGCTATACCTGGGGTAAGATTTTCATACCCAGGAAAATGTGACAACCATGTAAGACTTAGTATAGCATTTCATGGAAAAGAGATTTTAAGAAAAGCTTCCCAGGTCTTTTGCACTTGTCTATTATATTATTACGAAAATTGTAAATAATTACTGAAAAAGAAAAGTAGAAGCAAACAAAAGCATATATGCAAAGAGAATGAAAATCTAATCCTATTCTAAAGTAGATAAGCATAGTAATAAATTTATAATAAAGGAAATGTTTCAATTATGAAAGGTATTGAGAAAATATAGATATTTTATATATTTTGTATATGTATATATATGTGTACAGTTTAATATTATATAACTTTAAAGTTTCATCACTATTTCAATATTATAATTTTGATGAATCACCTAAGAGTTCTTTTTCTTTGGTTTGCAACAACTGCTTAGCATTGTCAATGTAGTTACTACTTATATTACTTATGTAATTCTCAACTCTGAAAATTAAATCTGAAGACAAATCCTCTTTCCTTTTCAATGTCTTTATATGATTATTTCTCACATCAGTGATCTCATCTTTGCACTTCGTGAAATATGATTTTGCTGCCTTTGCTAAGTTTACCCTATGTTCTTTAGTGACTCTACCAAAAAAGAAACAAAGTTACAGTCGTCGTATGAACTTCTAAAAATTAATATCAATATATGACTCACTTACTTGGGTGTTGGTATATAGATCGTGGTACCATCTTGTTGCGGATTCAAATTCATTTGAGATTTCGACAGAACTTTCAGGATTTCAGGGATTATTTGAGGAAAGGCAGACACATTCAATACTATCATTTTAGGTTTTCGACTAATTTCTACTATTTCTTGAAGTTGATATTCAGTATCATCGTAATTTATCATTAATTCTTCAATAGCACCCAAACTTGTACGCAAACCTACATGTTTTACCAATTGATTCTTATAGTCTTCAAATACTTTATCAAACATTGACTTCATACGATCAGCATTTATAACCCCATCTAATTCAGTAGGATTAATATTTACAACCTGTGGCTTTTTCTTATTTTTCCCACGATCATTACTTTTTAATACTGTTTTTGTGGTGGATAAGTTGTTAACTCTATATAATTGCGGAAAATTATGCTGAATACACTGTACATTCGAAAATCTTGATTGATGGAGATTACACAAGTTCCGTACGTATCCCACTGAAAACTTGTTCAGTCTACATATGTACAGATTTGAAAAAGTTTTTGCACAGATGTGTAATTTCTTTGAAATCACCATTATTTCTCTTCCTTTTTAATTCAATCCTTTCAAGAATACTTCTTAATAACAATACCTGGAACACATTTTACTACCAAACATTGCAAAACATTAAGTATGTATGTACATGATACGATTACGTTATGTACATACAGTCACAACTTAGCTATTGATCTAAACCATGGTGTAAACCAACCTAAGAAATGGTCTAACTCACAAGTAAAATTTTGTCTAAAACTGTGAGGGCAGCATTGTTTAGCTGTGGAACGTCAACCAATCAAACAAGGGCAGTTTCTGTACCATACCTCAAATTTCTGAACCCTTTGCCCCTGTCATGGCTCATTATGGTGTTGCGGTCTGAATTGTCTGGATGTAGGGAATTTGATGTGGTTCGGTTGCCCGTGGAGCGCTGAACCGCTCTGCTCGTGAAAGGTTGTAGAGAGTTGTACAACTTTGAATATTTTAAGCAAAAACTGGTACTTTATTGATAGAGCTCTATGATCTACTTTCTTTGACTGTCGAATAAAGTCTGTCTGTATTTTCCCGAGGAAAGCAAGTTTTATTCCTGCGTTCCTTCTGGTTCTTCCTCCCTTGTCCAATAGGAAAATTGGGGTCCTCTAGCTGGATGCTGATTCGTCGGATGGCTCATCTTCTGGTTGCAGATTGGTGGTGATTGGTGGTTCGGCGGTGCGCGTGCGGCTGGGAGTGCGCGACGGTCGAGCGCGCAGGGGCAAAAAGCCCGCCGAAACGAACGGAGTGGGGTATGCCGCGCGCGAAGACCTCGGTTCAAGGACAGCGTGAGAGAGAGAGAGAGGTCAGGGAGAGTTCCGAGAAGTCCCTAACTAAAGGTTTTCGACGTGCAACACTTTAGCGGTCCGGATTTGTTACTGTGACTCGTTTAGTTTGTGCAACATTGTAGAGGGTCTTGCGAGAGCCGACGTGACATTGTCTATACTCCTCGATTAGTCTTGCTAAAGAAAGCAAAGGTTTGACGATGAACTTCGTGGGAACTCTCTCATTGTCTCTTTACATATTCTTAGTTATTCCTCTCGGGCGATACAATGTCTCTATATAAATATGCGATATAAATTCGTATATACATTCGAACTTCCCTCCTGCCGCCATAAATTGAAACGTATAGTCTAGTAGCGTGGTCGTAATATAAACAAGTGCCTATGTTCGCGTCGCTCATGAAACGTGATAACGTAACAATGGTGAGGCAATACTGTACTTACATAACTTACTATAGATGGCAGCTAAAACACTGCCCCGAAAGTTCTCTGTAGAATTGTTTCCTCCTGGTTTACTGCCAGGTTAGCAGACGGTTGTTTTTGCAACCAAGTTCTTCTTGAAAGGGTTTGACTTTTAAGAACCGAAAATGGCAGCACGTGAAGCAGCGGTACAACTAGCGAAATGTATGTTTTAAATTTTTTAAATAGTATTTTAACAAATCTTTTCCAAATATTATTCATTACTTTCGATATTATATCAATTACATTTGAATTAGAATCGATTATTATATAACATGAATTCTTGCTTCATTTAGTGCATCATTCAGTTAAATCTTCAAGTATAAATTGAGTTCTTAAAATTCATCATGAAGGTCGAGTGAATAATTTATAGGTACAATCTGTCGAATATATATTTTTCAATATTTTGAAGGTTGTATGACAATAATACATTGTCAAATTACCATAACTTGCAATTGCTTGTATAATTAATTTAGAAGAATGACGTATAAACCATTATGATTTTATGTTCATTTTAGTGACTGTTGCAAATTCGAAGGTACTTCTTCAAAAAACTATGTATTATGGCAAAGTAGAATTGGTACCACCAAAGATATCTGATATACCAGCCATCAAGAATAGCATCCAGAACCTGGTTAATGCTGCTAAAACTGGAAAGTACCGCGAGGTTACAGTACGTGAAGCCTGGTTGAATACTTTAGTTACCATTGAAATATTATGCTGGTTCTATGTAGGTGAATGTATTGGTAAACGACATGTTATTGGCTACGATGTTTAAGCATACATTGTAATTAAATTACATAGACATAATCTCTGTATAAATAATAGATGTTCTTATAAATATAAATTCATAAAAAGAATACCATTTTTTGTAATAAATATTAATATCAGTTTATCACTTTCTTATTTTAATTACATTATAATATAATATACAAATTCCAGTATTAATCCTAATAGTTTATCCTGGGTAATAAAGCTTGATGTACTAAACAAGTTTGTTTTAAGTAAGCTAAATATATTTTTTTTCAAAGTTTGATTGTATGTACATAGATGCATTTCAAATAATATAAAAATTATACATTATTTTGACTGGAAACTATTTTATTTTACTGTTAAGGATTAATTATTAATATTTCTGGCTAGAATGTATGTTGCATTGCATACTGCCATATGCATATAGCACCACAAACATGAACATTTAATGAACGAATTATACCAAGTTGAGGTATTTCTATGCAAGTATCAAAAAGGGGTATCAAATTAGCAGGAACTCCGTCCTTTTCGTTTCTAAAAAAATAATTTATATGTACAATAAAATAAGGAAATTTAATCTTTTCTATTTACTTACCCTAAAACAAGAACTGTCTTTTTTTTGAATTTCATATTCAATAAGCTTACACTATTAACTGTTTGTTCCACACCAATTAACGACCATCCCTCGTATCTTTTTCCCAAAAGGTATTTACTCAATTCATGAGGTTTCACCTGCACCGGTTACAAAATTATAGAAATTACTATTATCCATTTTTACATTAGATATTATAAGTTCAACAATATAAAAATATATGATTGAAATACCTCTCTAATATTTATCCAGTTTTCTGCTGACACACTAAGATTTTGAAAATCTTTATCTCTAATCTGACTCAAATTTGCTATAACTAGTTCTTTTACATTAAAAATTTCGCAAGTACGTGCGAGTCCTCCTAAATTTTGTTTACGATCAATGAGACATGCTACAACTATGATACCTTCTCCATGAAGTAATAGTTTTTTTTGGGAAATAGATTCCCTAATTGATGAAGAAATAAAATTTTGCGACAAATTTGCAGATATTAAAGGATCAATTTTCTTCTGAATATTATTTAACTCTTCAAGATTCGTCTCAGATTTCTTCAAAAATTCTGAATCAGCTGCATTTTAAAAATATTAAAGAAATTAATATTTTCTAATTATAGGTATATAATATAAATATACCTGATATTCTTAATAGTTATAGTATGACAAATTTTGTAAATTAAATTATTATAATGATTAAAACATACTTGTAGATTTTGCTATGTAGATTGATGTTTCAATTTTTGACAATAAGTCTGTTGGGTTATATATTTGAAGGGGATGGTTATGACTTTCTTTGAAGTTCAATTGTTCAAATATAAGTGGGCTAATCCATTCACTTTGATCCATATCAGTTAGTCGAGGCAACTCACAATATATTGTCTATAAGTGCAAAAAGAAAGGATTTGTTAGTCATAGTCTGTAGTCTGTCATTAATTTCACTAACTTGAAATATTAAATTCAATAATATTACCTGCAAGCTGTAATCGTGTAAAGCATGGAAAGTGGAAAGATAGAAATCGTTTTGAATTCTAAAAAAATTGTCATGCGTACGCTCATCTTTAAAATTTTTCAATATTGTTTTGAATAATCCTCTATACTCATTTATACAATCCTTTGTAAAATCACCATAGGGTTCTACCATGTCAAACAGATTTACAAAAACTACCTATGCCAAGTATGCATATTAGTAACATAGTTTTTATTAAAAAATTATGTTTTCAATGTACCTGGTTGTAAAGTCGCATATTATATTGTGGTCCCAAACAATAACGTGATAAATATGGTAATCCCATATAAATAAATTTAGTTCGATCAACTTCAGGAAGTAGTTTTGCAACATGATAAAATATACATGCTATTGAACCAACACATCCTGGACGTTTTAAAATAGTCTGTACAAATATTTTAAAAGTGCTTTAAATATCAGTAAATTAATTTTGAAAAATAAAGCTTCAAATTTTATTTACTACCTCTTCAAAAAAAGACCATAGTTCATAACGAAAATTTTCATTCTGCACACAAATTTTAATCAATAACCATTCTTGCATTAATCGCACGCTGTGTTGATTGCTTTCCAATAACAATAGATTTAAAAGAAAGTTTCCCAAGTTAGTCGTATCTACCTGCAAAGAATTAATTTTACTATATATATATCACACTTACAGCTTTGTCAATCGTATAATAGTGTATTACCTTATTCAAAATAGGATGTAGAATTAATAAAATTTGCATAATACGATGCTTTATTTTATGTGTATAAGAATGATTAAAATATCTCTTATTTTTGTACTTTTCTAGTTTCTGTAAAACAATTGGAAGAAACGCTGATGCAAATCTCACATCTGCAGTAATTGTTTTGTGCAATAGTATAACAGAAAGTGCTCTGATACTAGCATCACTATTGTGATCACTATTAATAAAATTATAAATTATTAAGTAACCAGAAAGAAAGTGATATTATAAAATTTTAAACTACTTACATTATTGGTATCTGACTTGGATAAAAAGTTTCAAAATTTTTTGTAATATATGAACATGTTTGGTTTTCTATTTGTTTATCCTTTCGAAGTGCATATCCATGTAGCATACATTGTAATAATGGTTCTTGCAACTTACTCAAGTTGCATACATTTAACAACTTCATCTCATTCAACAAAATTGACTTTAATTTTGATACTTTATTACTCTCTTCAAGGAATTGATCAAAGAACTAAAACGTAATTAAATAATTTGCTAAGTAATAAATGTTAATTTTTTGGCAATATTTTGGTCACTTACAGGATTCAAAGTATTTATAGCATATGGAATAGCCAGAAAATTGTTATTTACAATAACTCTGAGAAGCTCTTTTGCTGATAAAAAGTACAGTTTATTCTTTGAATTTAGTGAAGTAGATAACCAGCACACATTCAAAATAGATATTAAATTTGACATATTTTCAGGGCTCCTTATTCCTCCCTTATCAACAATTACTTTCAAAATTGTTGCTATTTCTGGAATAATTTCATTTCTTCCCATTTCATAAATGTATTTAACATTTTTAAGCCAATCGACATTTTCTGGCCACAATTTTATTTCTACATTCAATAAGAATTGATTTGTAAGTTTTGCTAATAATAAATAACAATATGAGACTAATTTTCCTGTAGAGTTCTTATGATTTTTATTATTATCAAATATATCAATCTGGCATATATTTATTAAAGGTTGTTCATAAAATTCTGCAGGTTTTGGATTTAAAATGCTTTGAGTACAGTGTAAAATATATAATGCATACATGTAGTGCATATTTGTAAATTCTTCTATATTTTTAAGAATTGTTATACTATCGCACTTAAATTTCTCAACATAATCTAAAATATCTGACTTTGGCAGAATTAAATTTCCATGTTTAAGAAATGAAGCAATTGTAATCATATATTTATTTACTTCTTCATAACCGTATTTAAATGGTATACTTTTACTATTCTTGAGTAAAAATTGTAAAACATCATCAATATACTCAGAAAATAATTGTATAATTCTTTTATTTTCCTTTACACTTAAATTGAGCAAATGTGATATAACTTCTATGATATAGAAAATATGTTCTACATTTGCATAAGGTCTTATATCACAACCATCAATTAATGATAACCACTTATGTAATATTTGTTCAGCAACACAATGTTTTGTGTATAGTATCAATTCTGCATCATATAACATAAAAATTATGGAAGCAAACTTTCTAGGACTTATTCTTAAATATATATCTTGATGCATACAGTCTTCACATAAAACGTTAATAAAACTTGCTGCTTCTTCTTTTGTTACTTTAATGTTTAAACACGAAATTATATTGTTCCAAGAAAAGGAACTCCTTATAAATGCTTCATCAGATGGAAATTCTAATAGCATGTATACTACACTTTTCAAATTATCTATTTTATCTAAAGACATAGAAATTGTTCTTATAAGTTCAATTTGTGACGCAACTCTGAAAATACGTGCATGTGCATGCAAATTCTTCTGTATGAAAGATTTAATTGTAATCAAATCATCTTCTACCAAAACAGTTAAAGTTCTCTCTGTAACTGTTCTTATAATCACCATCATATAAAACAGTGGAATAGGAGCCCATGTTTCTTCATCTATTACTTTAAGAAGTCTAGAAATAAATTCTACTTCTGTGTTTTTCATAAGTACAAATAACGTTATAATTTCATCTAATATTTCTGGTCCCTTTTGGTATAGTTGACATTCATATAAAAATGTATTGTTCAGTACATTTATAAATAATTTTAAAAATTCTGTATTATTTAAGACTTTATGATATTTACAGACGTAAAGAATTCCTTGCTTCATTACAGTATTATTTTGATGCTTCAAGATTCTCTCAAAAATAAGTTGGAGCCACATTGTGCTGAAACACTTATTACACAATGTATGTTCTTCGCATCCTTTTATTAAATTTGATACATTTGTTAAAGCTGGTGCAATTAGATGGTATCGTTTTTCTTCTAAAGCTTCCAAAACTAAATAAAATTTTTGTTTAATATCATTTATTGATATTTCTGTTTTAACTGATTGTGTGCATAGAAATGGGACAACAGTAGTTTTCTGCAAATTTAATGTACTGCTATCTGAAATTCTACTGAAGTTTATTATTCGTTTCATTAAAAATAATCCTTGTTTACGGTATTGTGGTACAGAAGATTTTAAACTCCTCATTATGAGTAACCATAATGGTTCATCATAACGTAAAGTGTCAAGTATTGCTGCACATGTGACTTTAAACTCTTCTAAACAATATGTATCAACTATAATACTCAGTGCACTAAGTTGGTCTTCCATATCCTTCATATTAATGAAAATAAAAGATTGTAGTGTAGGCAAAACTTTTTCAGAACCAAAAGTTCTCATTATTTTTGGAAATATTGAAGCAAAAGTAGACCATTTACTATTATCTTTCAATTCTAGTAAAATTTTTATATCTTGTAAATAATGCAAGTCTAATGTTAATTGCAACTCTGTCTCATTATCATAATTTAGTAATCGCTTCAAACAGATTGAATCCAGAAAACTTTCTAGTATTTTCATATAAAATCCTCTATTCTCATTTTCTGACAGTAAAATAGACTGTGATCTTTGGAAATTTGTTACATGTTGTTCAAAACATTGTAAATTACAAAAAAGTAATGTATATAACGTTGTAATATCATACAAAATTGTTAAATCATTGTCATTCTGGAACTGTTTTTTCAAATTTAAAACATTTTCTATTTTTTTAAAGCACAAGTCATTTGGCTCTCTTCTTTCATATTTCGTTTCTGAATTAAATACCAGTTGATATTCATAACATAGTATTGTGCGAAATGTTTCCAATTTTTTTATATCCAAAGTATTCTCATTTAATTGTTTGTCGTAATTTCGAATTAAACGGTGCAATATTGTAAATGGTTCAGTCTTAAATGTTATATCAAATATTTCCAATATCGATAGATCTGTTGTTGACAAATGCATGTATCGTTCGTGTGAATCCATTTTATTGCAGCTGCCACTGATTTCAATATTTATATTGATGTAGTATGTACATACAAGAATATTCGTGTTTACATACAGAGTTAGATCTACTATCGTTTTTTAAGTAAAAGATGTTGACGTAGTGTTAAAGTATATTTTAACCCTTTGCACTCGTATGTCCACTCTCAGCCACCAAAGCCTTTTAACCGTTCTGCTCGTATGTCTGCTCTCAGCTACCACAGCAAGGAGCTATACAAATCGTATACTGTATGCATTCATGTATCAGATTTCACTTTTCCTATAAGAACCTCAATGCCTAAGGAACCTATCCACGAACTAATACAGTGCTCCATCGACTGGAGATAACGGAATCCAATCTAAACAAATGTTGTCACCCAGCGCTCGCCATGCAAGACGCAGCGGCGAGTCAGTCCTCTTTTGAACCTAATGAAATAGACAACGTTCGGCAATACCTCGTAGAATTCCAAAAAACATTTTATAAATTGTATTTAATGTTCAAACGGAAAGATTAAGGGTGGAAGGCACCAAACAAATGATTTTTGCGATACATGCACTCGAAAACCTGGTCTACATATTGGAGAGTGTTTCGAAAAATATCACACGAAGGAGAATTATAAAACATAATTTTTATACAAAAACATATCACTAGATGAGTGTATTGAATAAAGATATATCTAAAGTTCACAAAAAATTACTAAATCTTGTTTATACATCCTAAACTTGCGTGTTATGTATCCCTGCTCTATCGACGGAAATTAATTCCGAGCAGTACGATACCCATCTCTAAATTTAATCCGAGCGCAAAGGGTTAATAAGAAAACTTTTAACCAAAACACAACTACCATATTATTTCAGTTGATTAAAAACAGTATTGTCCTTTGTTTTGTTCATGTGTCATATGTGCAATATATAATAACAATATGAATGTACATAACCAATAAAAGCACACGTGGATGCTCAAAAATATACATAAATACAATACGTGTAGGACGTTTTTTTCTTGTATCATAAAGAATATTACAACGGCATTGAAATAAAGAGTTTTGTTTTGACAGTAAGATTCATGCACCTTGAGCTACAGTGAGCCTCAATTACAGAGATTTCAACACTCGCCAGTTTCAGGGAACGTTTGTGTTTTCTGACAGTAAAGACGAATGAAGGGAAGTAACTTCCCGAAAATCATTAGCTTGGTCAAACAAGTGGTCATAAGCCGGCACATAAGTTTGACAACGATGGCTAAAAGTAAATTCGAATATGTAAAAGAATTCGAACGTGATGACTGTTGTTTGCCAAATTGTTGGATTGTGGTTAGAATTGATGGAAGAAATTTTTCGAAGTTTTGCGATGCTCATCAATTTACGAAACCAAACGATGTAGCCGCCCTGGAATTGATGAATCGAGCGGCTATTACGGTTATGGAAGATTTTAAAGAGATCATATTAGGTTTTGGTCAAAGTGATGAATATTCTTTCGTTTTTCGGAAAGACACACAACATTATAAAAGAAGAGGTATGTACAGAGTACAAATCGAATAATAGTTCATAACTTGTTACATTTTAAATGACTAATACAGAATATATGATAAGAAAGAGTACAAAAAATTACAATAAAATGTAGTACTGTATTCATTCAACACATATTATTACATTTATTGAAGTAATTGTGTACTTTATTATGTTACAGTGTTTAAATTAATGTCAAACGTGAATTCACTTTTTACATCAGCATACGTCTATTACTGGTCCCGATTTTTTCGGGGTAAAGAATTATATTATCCTCCCTCTTTTGATGCTCGTGTTGTACTATATCCAACAGATAAAAATTTGAGAGATTATTTAGCTTGGCGACAAGCAGATGTTCATGTGAATAATTTGTACAATACATGTTTCTGGAATCTTGTATTGAAAGCTAAACTTACTCCAAGTCAGGTAAATATATATTTTTTGGTAATGTATTTATAGGATATGTTTAAAACTGAAGAAATAATAACATTTTAATTTTGTTTCTCTAATCTTTAGGCAGAAGAAAAACTGAGGGGTACATTGGCATCGCATAAAAATGAATTACTTTTCCAAGAATTTGGTATAAACTATAATAATGAACCTCCATTATTCCGAAAAGGAACTACACTTATTAGGAAATTGGTACCTGATGGAACTGGTAGATTGAAACCAGCAGTGGTTCCATTGGTAGATGACATCATTGCAGATCGATTTTGGAAAGAGAATCCAGAAGTTATTGGATTGAAAAGTTTAGCTACTTATCAACCTCCAAATCTAGCTAATAATACAAACATGAAACATGTGAATAATATTCCACCACCTCCAGGTGTTAATGTGAACTCTATGAATGAAGAGACAAATTCTGCAAGATGTCGAGAATCAGATGGTGAAAAGATGCAGTGTGAAAGTGAACGAATTTGTAGAAGATAAGCAGTGTTTTATTTTTATATAATAAATTTTAAACATCCTAACGGAAAATACCAGAAGTTTATTTTCGATAATTCGAAAATCATTTTAACTTTATTACAGTAACAATATCGCAAAACATTAATTGTTGGTGGATGACTTTCAATTTAATTAATAATTATTATATTTTTATAAGATAGATAATATATTGCATGTGAATGTATTCTTGTGCATGTACATATAGTACGTGTATGTATGGTTACAGAAAAGATGTTTTTTGAAAATAGGATTCGAAGACCTATGTATTTCAAACAAATATTTTTCGTTAGGATTTTATATTTTAAAACTCATTGAATTAAAATATTGTATTTTCCAATAGTAAGAAAGTGCATTAAATAATATTCAATTATTTATGAATTTAAAGGCTGCTCTAGAATAAATATATTAAGATTTTTATACAAAATCTTTTTCATAAGTATAAACAATACATAATTTAATACATTTGATATGTTATGAAAATTCATAATAATTTTTTGTAGTTAAAAGCTATAAATTATTTTGAAATGACTTAGATTATAAAATTTTATAATTTTGCATGGATGTGTTTATATTTTTCATAAATATCATTTCTTTCAACTTCTGTGGTATATACAAACTGTTTAGTTCTTAAAAGTTTAAGTATTATAAGCAATTTTCAGATATACTTTCTATTACATAGGGTTTTATACAATCATAATTTACCAATTGATTTGTCACTCCATTATTTAAAATATAAATGGTTATAAAAATACTTATAGGGAGTAATTGTAAAAACAATATTATTACATGGGGCTAAAGTTAAATATAGAAAATGGTATTATGTTCCAAAAGCAAACGAAAAAAATAGTAATTTATTTATAATGATCATATAATATTTATTAAACATTTGTATAACTGACTGAATGTCATAAGATGAAAGTTATACAATTTTTCAAGGAAATTATGAACAACTAAGTATGAAAGGCCAGAACTTATTTAATGAGCAGTTCACCACTCAATATCATAATTTTTTTAGTAGTGCTTTCCTTGTTGAGTGAATATCATGAATTTAAAAAAAAGTTAGATACAGTTCGTCACAATTCTTTAATTGTGTTACAACAAAATCTTATTGAACAATGTCTGTCTGGACAAGTAACTTTATATTTCTACATTTAACAAAATTGTTTACTTTCTTTTTAACATGATTATTAATCAATGAATGGAAGCTCACATGTGTAAGACATGATTTAAATCGAGTTTTCCAATCTGATGGAATGTATTATATATTGTTTTATATTACAGTGGTATTGATAATTGTAACATTGGGTAATACAAGACACAACAAGTATACTGGTCTACAATAAAATACATTATATACATCTATATGATATAAACTTTTGTTATACATGACAATAACAGTGCTAAGTGATAGTTTTAATACCATTCTTTCAATTTGGCTAGACATATAATTGCCTTTTTTATTTACTCGTGAATTAAATATTTATATTTTTTATATATTTGGCAGTTTCCCCTTTTTGACAATCCTAAATACTGTGCAGAATTTTTACGATTAATCATGATTGAAACATAAAAAGGAGAAAGAGTCACCTTTTTTTTTGCATAATATTGTATAACTGAACAAATAATTGTTGCAACAATATGTTTCAAGAACATTAAAAGATTGGAATGTAATTGTCTATCTTAGCTCTATGTTTTTGTGCAACACATTCTGCTATCCATACAATATTGCGGCATTCTTGTTCCTTTAACTTAAGGTAACTGTAGAACACTCCAAAATGAAATTGTTGAAGGAAGGCATGAACATTTAAACGAACCTAAAACAGCAAAAATGTTATAACAATATTTTTTGTTATGCAACAATATTTCATATTAATATTAAGTTTACCTCGTGTTCAAAGAATTTATCTTCTAAAGTCTTGTCACCTGGGTTATTTCCAGCACCTTCAAATAAAGCACTATATTCCTGCAAAAATAGAAGAATTGTATTTATATGTTACTGTATGTATAAACGAATGAACATTATTTTTTTTAAAAGAATGTTTAATTAATTAATGTATTCGTACAGCATAATATTCTGCCACTGCTTTAACTTGATCATAATCATCAGCTCTTGCTAATGCTGCCAATCCATCTGGATTTAATTTTCCACAGCGTGGATATAATTTAGCTCTGTCATCTTTACCTAGCTCAGTTCCAAATGAGTTGATTGTTATAATAATTGCTCGTCTATCAGCTTCAAACTGCATATATAATTTACATTTAATACATTATATTTTAAGATCATATTATATTTGAATTATATCTAAGTAATTTCATACCGCGAGAATTTCACACATAGTTTCTGCAGTTGTTCCACCAATTTTTTTACAAAACTTATAAAATGCTTCCAAGTAAGCTTTGTACAAAGTATTTCTGATTATTTCAATGTTCATTTCATCTAAATCTTGTTCAGAAATGCAATCCACGAAAAAGGGAGCTGCAGCAACATAGATATAATTAGGACACAAAGCACATTGTTTTCAATTATTTTGCAATAAATGTCAGACTAAATCTTTGGATCATACCCAAAGGCGTATCCACCAAGACTGCACCGTAAAGCTCGGCAGGTGTGGTTGCTACGTGAATAGCTTCCATTTGTTCAAAACTGCCAAGAGGATGACATTTCGGGATCAATTCAGAAATTGGTCTTTGATGCAATGTTCCAGTGATTAATAAAATGATATTGTCGATCATATAGCTGTAGGTAATGAAATCTAAGAATTGTGACAGTGGCTCAACAGAATGATTACGCATGTGTTGAAACTCTACAACAAGCTTCTCCCTCAATTTATCATCAATCACACTGACGGACAATGGTGATGGTTCATTAGCCAAAAAACTACCATAATCTGTACCTGCCAGATGCAATTTCAAATCTACAAAATTAAACGAAGTATAACAATTAAGTTTCATATAATTGTAAATATCAGGACGAATGCAGAATTTGTTGAGTAAAATGTACCTTCAAGGGTCTCACACTGTACAAGATTGAGATAGTCACTCTGTTGAAGAATTCCACATTTAAATCCACGACAAAGACCTTCCAAGTAGCCTCCGTTGATATTGAACATGCAACCCTTCATTTTGGCGGATCGTTTCTTAAAATTTCACAACTACACCACAAGATACACAGACCCGTCAAAATCGAAGTCGGACTCGCCCTTTTCCGTGACGATCATATGACTATTCGGTGAGAAGTTTACCACAGACGACGCAAAGTGGCATTTAACTCTAGATGGCGGTTCATTAACCATGAATGACTATCGAATACAATTTGAATTTCCTATGAGCGTTTCATTTGATTTTTTAAATTTATTTGTACTTTTTGAGATACAATCAATTTCTCATTTTTAATACAAGCTGTAAATTTATTTTATTAATATTGCAAATATATATTTTTATCAACTTTAGGTTTTATTAAATTTTATCAATTATCATTTCATTGAACGAAGATTATAAAACAATACAGTACGTACTTTAATGTGATTTCAAAAGTAAAATTAATTATTTTATTAAATATTGGAATGTACAAATGTATTTTTTTATAATTTCTTGTATTTTATCCAAATATTTTATCATTTTACAACTTATTTTCTAACGTTTAAATTTTATTAACTAAAAATTTTTTAGCAATTGTAAAATTATTAAAATGTATAAGTTGTTTGGAATAATAATGTTATACATGTATTTGGAAATGTCAATTTGTTCTTAATAACAGCATAAGAGATTATACTTTTATTTTAAAACTATAACTGATATGTTTATAAGTAATGTAGTTTAATCGTTAAATTCTTCTGCGTTTAGCAATTTTACGTTCATGTATCACTCTCGAATGGATGACGCATATCGATAAAGTCAGATAGGATACCGTCGCACTATATGCTGTGAACGTCTAATGTGTTATATTTCTACAAATATCTTTAATATTTTACTAATTGTCAATAGATTTCTGATAGTATAAGTTTTACGAAACAGTATGTTTGGTAAGAAAGAAAAACCAAAACGCCAAACAAGACCTGCTGGTAGTCTTGCACAGGTATGATTATAAAGATGTTTGTAACCTTACTTTTTTATTAATTTTATTTTTACTAAACATGTTATTTCTTTAAAAGTATGGCATCTTTGAAGTGCCAGAAACTTTTGACAATTTAGGCCACGATTTTATGGGGGATGATGATAATGACGACGATTTAGAAGCTGAGCTAGCAGCATTGACAGTTAGCGACGATAATCAAAAACCCAGACGTAAAGGTTACATATTGTTTGTATATTTGCTGAATGGCAATTTATATTGTTCATGTGATTTTCAACAAATCTTTTAGCACCCCGAAAACCAATTTCAAATGCAGATTTGGACGCAATGATAGCACAAAGTTTGAAAGATCCTGATGAGGATACATTAGATGAGGATGGTGAATTATCAGACAACGATGACGATCCAGAATTATTGGTATAAATTACATTATATATATATTATCCATTCTTATAATAATTGTGCACACAGTTGTAATTAAAATAATTTTAGAAATTTTATATTGCATTAGAATGAACTTAAGATGATCACAGGCGATGAATCTGATGAAGAAATGTTACCAACAGAGGAAGATAGCCCCAAAACAGAAAGTGCAGAGCAATCTGAAACAGGAGCAAATTCTTCATCTATGGATGCTACAATGAAACTTTTGGAGGATAGATTGAGGTTGTACCAAATTGCTGAAAAAAAAGCAAAACAGGAGAACGAGTCAAGTCGGGCAAGAAGGTATATGAGAGGCATTCAAACACTCAAACAATTATTGACTGATGCTAAGTCAGGAAAGCCTATCGATGAAGGTGATATTCCACCACAATTACCACCATCTGCAGTTGGAGAATCAACAGAAAAAGTAGTAGAAAGTCCTAAACCAGATTCAACAGGTAATGTTTAAAAGTACAATAATAATTAATATTTTATAAAGCTTGTTCTATGTACATAATTGACATATACTATATACATATTTTTCAGAAGAGAAAAGTTCTCCAATTAATGAAGATACAGCATCCACAGAAACTAATACTGTCCCAGAATCTGTAGGTGAGACAGCTTTGACGTTATTAAAAAGTAGGCAATTAGAATATAAGAAGGCAGCATTAGTATCGAAGAAAGCTAATGATATGCCAAAAGCACTTCAATATATGACTGTAGTGAAACAGTTCGATATAGTCATAGCAGCAGTAAATGCAGGTGAAGCAGTTGATTTGTCGGATATGCCACCATCTCCAAATATGCTTGAATTAAATGCTACTGCAGCTATGCCAGAATTATCAAAAGTTGAAAATGAAACACAAGGATCGTCATCGGTAGAAACAGCATCTGTAGGTAAGCTATATATGATTTAAGCATTTATACTATTTAATGTGTTTATTTCTTTTGTTGATATTATTATAAAGTTAAACATGTTAATTAAATGCTTTAGAAACAGCAGAAGCAAAGCCAGCAGGTCCAGAGAATTTAGAACTTGCTCTAAAGGAGAGGCTTGAAGTGTATAGGAGATCAAAAACAACAGCAGAAACAGAAAACAATGCTTCTAAAGCTCGAAGATACGGTCGTATATGCAAACAGTTTGAAGATGCTCTTAAGTTACATGCTCGTGGAAAATCTATAACCCTAGATGAACTGCCTGTTCCACCTGGTTTTCCACCACTTGTGGCACCTGCACCAGAAGAGAAGAAACCAGAAGTACAACCAACTTCGACTACACAAGAGACCTCACAGCCAGAACCATCTGAAAATGCACAGAGACCGAAGGTTAATCCAGTTCCTACAAGAAATCAAATAGGTAGGTAATAAAATTTGTACTTATACAATCACTTATCGTTGAACTATCCATTTGGTAATAACGTATTTCCTTTAATTAATAGGGAAAAAATCAAATCAAAAGATAACACGTGCAGACAAACAATCAGCTTTATTGCAACAGCGTCAGCGTGAGCTGAAA
Source organism: Augochlora pura (assembly GCF_028453695.1). Lineage (NCBI taxonomy): Eukaryota > Metazoa > Arthropoda > Insecta > Hymenoptera > Halictidae > Augochlora > Augochlora pura. The sequence goes on along the minus strand of NC_135773.1, from coordinate 14,026,408 downwards.
CAAGCTGCTTTGGATGCAAAGAAGGAGGGAGATCTAGAATTGGCACGTAATTATTTAAGGCAAGCAAAGGGAATAGATCCATTGATCGAAGCGAGTATAGCAGGGTTACCAGTTGATATGAATACTATACCATTGTCACCGTTAGCAAAAATGGAACTCAATTCAGATAGTTCAATAGGCCAACTTGACGAAAGTTTTGAGTTGGTTAATAGTGAACATTGTCGAGAAGAAGCAAGGGGAACTGATGATGAGATTTATGAGAATCTGGACGCTCAGCTAGTAAAACAGATGAAGGTACGATAGAAACGTATATATTTTAAAGTGAAATTACAATAACTATTTGTAAATTTGTTATAGTGGTGCTTAAATACTAGAGAGCATTCCAAAGCATTAGGAGATGTATCTGCGTATAATAAGTGGGAACGATTCGCATTAGATTTCAAACGCGATTTGGATATGTTGAGGGTTCGAAAACGCGCTGAACTACCGCCACCACAACATCATTACGAAATAAAAACTTATGCTATAGTGCAGTCAGTGTATTTTATAATAGAAACGAAAATAGTGTGGATCTTACGTTTACAATCATTGCATTTGTTATGTTTCAGGAGTTGTACGGATTTAAACAACAATGATGTAGAAATTTCAATAATGAGAGGGATAAACTATTCAAAAGAGGATACATACGTCATATATGAATTTCCTTACCCAACCGATAATCCTCCAACAGACAGAACATCTACTGTTAGAGGAACATGCAACCCAGAATATGAAGCAGTATTTCGTCTAAGCGGAATAATAGATCGTGGTGTAAGACAGTGTCAACGAGCTTTTAAAAGACATGCGCTGAAATGCCAAGTTTGGGCAAAAGGGTAATTAGAAATAGTGATGGGTACAAACATTCACAATTTTTTATAATTTGATTTATTTGATATTTTCATGAAATTATCATTTCATTAATGTTTTCGTGTATTTATTTATGAGCTTTAGTTTTTAATAGCACATTCTTCATGGAATTGATATATTTTAATTACATATTACTCACATATTTTATTTTATTGTATAAAGTATTGCATAGGTATTAATGAATTAATATGGTTCAATATAAAATAGATATGATCCGAAAATTTAATAACAAATATAGTAAATAGATTAGTACGTTGCTTGCAGATGCTCGCTGAATCCTCTCCTGTGTTGCACTAATCCAAGGTATGAAAATCATAGTTCTAAAGAGCATTCAGCTTTTTAATTATATGCCTAAAAATGTGCTATTATGTTTATCGTTTTGTTTTTTCGTCAATTTTTTTACAGCTAATATATTATTAAAATAATATTTAAATGTTTCTTTACAAGGCAGTAAGAAAACTGCCGAATCTATTATAATGCTTTATGCGTCTTATAGTTTGATTGATAGATACTCGACGATATCACGTTTGTAAATTGCACGAGCAAGCTGTGACAACGTATATCTTCTTTCATTTCGTTTCAGCATAACATATGTGTATTTATTCAATATTACGAATAATTGTGTGTTTTTTACAGTGGATTCTTTCGAAGTGATAGCCTGTTAGGAACAGCAACAGTGAAATTGCAGCCTCTGGAGAGTAAATGTATTATTCATGATTCATTTCCCGTGAGTATTGAATTTAATTTATAGAAAATTATACTTTGAATTATAAATTACAATCAGGAAATCCTTTACAATCGTAGTTAATGGATGGAAGGAAAGCAACAGGGGCAAAGTTAGAACTGAAAATTCGATTGAGAAGTCCAGTTCTTACTAAACAAATAGAACAAGTTACAGATAAATGGTTAATTATTGATCACTGACGCAGCAATTCACATTATATATCTATTTTTCAAACACTGCATTGTTAAGGCCTTGGACATGTATCCGCTTATTACGAAACAATATATTATTTGTTTCATTTGTAGCCTATTAACGTGTACATGTATATTTGTAGAATAATTTATATATTTTATAATGAATGTTTAACTTGAAACAAATACATATGGACATAAAATGTCTCCGAACGAGTACATGTGCACAACCTAACATTTAAATATTATAATATACTGCATACGGAATTTGTTACATGGCTGGATCATAGTAATTATACTGGTGATAAGAAAACAATTATGTTGGGCTGTAATACACGCAAAAATATAATATTGTGTTATAGTCTATTTACGATTAATACCGCGATGTGTGCTTGTATGTAAAATAAGAGAGATTTGTCTAATTAATGATTGTAAGCAACATTTTTTAATCACTCATCGTTAAATAAAAAGACGTTTAAAAATCTATCGTAATAATGACTACATATATCTTTGAATAAAATGTACTGTAGTTACTTTAAAGTTATCAGTACCATTCAAATGATGGGTACTTGAAATGTTCTTAATATTAAGAATATACATGTATATTTATGAAAGGTGAGGAATCTTAAGTGCTGTTGCAATTAATTGATACGAGCATAAGATACTATCAGTTGTATCTATTGAAACGATTTAAATGTGGAGGAGGAACGATCGTGGAATGAAGCTGAATCCACATTTCCAGAGAACAATACAGCACGTGAACCCCACTAACAAACTATTGTCCGATAATCGTTCTACTCTGTCTCCTTCCAGTTCACCGTTCCACTGTTTCATTCCTACCCACGTGTGCCTCACCGCTTAGTCCTTAATGGTTCCGTAATACTTCAGAATAGAGTAGGATGCACCAGCATGCACAAAGGTACAGAACTGCAATAAACATAATTATAGTAATAGTTGTATTTATTAAAACTGACCCTCGTTATAATCGATTTTAATGGGATTTTATTGAAATTTTTTTATAAATTTTTTTTCATATAGCTTGTATATTTGTAAAGTCGTTTTCCTAGAAATTGCTTTCTTCATGTTAACAATTTTTATGTTTGATGATTTCCTTTCTGAAATGAGGATACTATGAAGCAGTTTTTGAAAAAAAACCCGTTAATATGCAATCCACATGTGCGCACAGTTCAGCGGTTGCCTATATACAGGAGTTCAGGAACCATTTTAAAGCCACGAGACCGTCCATTATCTACAGCCATCTAGCGGTAAGTAGAATAGAAAAAAACTTATAATACATATTAATTTTATATGCAATTTGGAAATCCGTGCCGATAACAATCATTATAGCTAAAAATCAAATAAATCATGAAAATAGAGGCTTATTCAGTTGGTATTTAGTAAAATCTTTTACAGTATTAATAAGTTTCTGTTTCATTCTGACTTATGTAAAATAATTCAAAAATATTCAATTTCATTTTTTTTTTAAAGAATCAACGATCATTTTCTTATTCTATCTTGACACGATAATTCCACTTCTATTCACCTTTATATTTTCTAACTGTAGAAATAATTCTTTATTCTTCTTACTCTGTACAAATAATGACTATATTGGTCGCAAGTTTTGTTCCGAGCAGATTTTGTTTTTCAGTAGAAAGAGTGATCAGATTACCTCTTCCGAGGTAAACTGTATAGATTTAGCCTGTCTCGGTGAACCTTCCGAACTCGTCGATCCTTTATGGTCGGTCGAGCAACGGTGACCCCATGGCACGCAAGGGGTTGCTGTCAAAGATTGGCACATAAAGTAGTTGACACCCACCGTGTCAAATACTGGTCGTCTGGTGGTTCCCGAAAAACTCTTGACTCTCGACTCTCGACCATGCCACGCAGAGGCTTTCACCGGCGTTGCACAAAAGCGTTTCCCGCGGTGCACCTATCGATCGCGCCATTGGAAAACAATGGGATTTATTTGCCAATTAGACAATTAGGTCGGCTGAAAGGGCGCAGGGAGTACGCGAGCTACCGAAACTTCGGCGTAGTAAGTACCGCGAATCTGGATTACACGGTCCAGTGCAGAGTATTTGACGAGCATATACATACCGCGGTTAATGTTGACCTTTTGGCCTCAGCCAGCGGGATTCTGCGTGCAAATTAACGATGTTTGTTCTCAACCCTTTGGCCTGCCTTGATTCATCAGTCCCGTCGCTCTTTCCGCCCTTCGCTCCGATCAGCTCCGAAAGGGTGAGCAAACCCTTACCGCGAACAATTCGCTCCTTTTTCGATCTTCCAAAATTTGTAAAACAGAATTTTATTCGAAAACTTCGCTCCGTGTATCTCTAAATTAAATCACAGGCAAGTGTGATAGAACATTTCGAAAAGCTCGTGCAAGAAACAATATAATTTCCAAAGCGAACTGGAGCACAAGTTCAATGGAATTTTTGATTATTCCAGACTAGAATTTCAGCAGTACGGTAAAGACTAGCGTTCATATTTCGACTACTTTAACCAACCAAGGAATTTTCTATTCCTTCTACTTCGCACATGATCATGGTAGTCAATCGTACATCAAACTCAGTTGGTGGGCGTTAATTGTGCAATTGTGCATGCTTGTACGCTTACGTATTCGCGAGATAACCTTTGATACATTTCGCGGTTTATCGCCGCGAGTGCATTACAATGTATATAACTGCTGGATTATATGATTTCGAATCGAGTTATACAGCAATAACATTGTAACGCTTATCTATGACAGATTCTAAAGAGGTCAATTGTACGTTGTACAAGTGGGATTCCGGATAGCTTCGTTTTCAACTGTACCCGTTACAAGCATCGATAAAAATTTTCGATTTGCCGACTCGCGACGTCTCGAATGTCGCCGAAGCGTTTCGTGACTCGATAACGATAATTAGGATTGAGCCGTGATTCCCGTGATAGGAAATTATAGCGGGATTCAGTCGGGCAAACGGTGATTCGATGGAATCACGGAATCTCTCCGAACCTCTGCGTCCCTTTCGCGGGACACGTGCTCCGCGTCGCCTCGGCAGCTCTTCTTCTTTTTCGAAATCGTTTCCCGCAGATAGAGTCCGGTTACGCGGTTTCTGCTTATTCGGCAGATGGCCGGACGTGACGTCACTGGAACCGACCGGGTGTTGATTGCAGATGCTAGATGCGACCCGACACCGAAAGTTCTTTTGCCTTCTCTTCCTTCTCCTCGCGAATCCACCTCGCGGATCGCGCGATTCGCTACGGCTCGGCTCGCCGCGGTTTCGCGTTACGTGACCAAGCCGAGGCTCCGTTTTGTTCGGCTTTTATGTCAAAGTCTACGACGCATAATATGATGTACTTCCGACACTTTTGGGTCTCAGATTCGAACTATCTTATGCAGTTAATCAGAGTGGCATCCTCTGGAGGACGTGTAAAAGGGATGGAATCATTGGTTGCTGAGCAACTTTTAGTTGCTGTCGGATTTTGAATACGAATAACATCTGATAACGGTCTATTATCATTTTTGATACAACGTTAGACCAACACGTCATTTTTTCCTGAGCTGTTTTTAACGTTCATCTGCGACGGCGAGGGATTTCATTCTGTCGTTACACGTCAATACTTGTAATCGGTTTTGAAAACCTGATAAAATCTTTCATTCGAGAAGCTGTTTTACTTGCGGGTAACATGCCATGTAAATTAGTCGCTGTCAAATTTGATAATCGATCAGGTAAACGTGGGAACGTGTGTAAGAAGATTGATTGTAAACGCAGCAAATTTCTGTGCCACGCGTGCATCCCACGTTACACACGACCAACTACGCGTGTAACTGAGACTTGAACGCGCTATCTTCCAATGCTTTGCGCTTCGATATTTCTCTTATCAGCGAAGTTCATCATCGGCGACTGTAGTTATCGCGGCATCCTTCATTACGGTGAAAAAAAGATCGGCCAAATGGTGCAGCTGGCATACGACAGTCGAAGGCCGACGGTTTGAAGTGACGAAGCCGACGCGACTATTCGATACACGCAATCAGTAAAGCCCACGTAGTCAGCGCACGAAGCGAGAAGCGAGCGCGGGGTGCATCGCGTGTTGCATCGGTTATTAATAAATCGCTACCAGGAATCAGCCTCTGGAAACGATTCTTCGTACCTCGTCTGTACGGTGTCTCGTAGGGGGATGTTATTACGACCTTTCCACTGCTCCGATTGCCGTGAGTTGTTTTACAACAGCCGTGAATCGCGATACAGACGAGACCGGCGACGAAGCGACAGCACGCATGGAACGCGTGCAAGATGACATAATTTCCTATCTGTTAGGGCACGATTATTTTTGCATCCGTCATCGATGTCAGGATTTTTCTTCGGAAATTAAGATATCCTAGAGGTTCGATTATGTAGCTTATACTCTAACCATGTACCATTGCCATTTTAAGTAATTATCCAAATACCTAACTCATCCAATTAATTCGGTGTTTGATTTCGCGCACCTACTTTCGAGGTACCAATCCTGCACGTGTTTATGATCACCAAATTAGCAACAGAGTGTTGCTATAATCAAAAGAACCGATGTTTATTTATCCGAGAAGAATCGCGAAGAGATAAAAGACATAAAGCGTGCTAGCAGTAGAGGAGATATTGGCTATTAAATTTAATAGCCAGGGACGAGAAACGATGGTTCTTCTGGACTCTTCTTCGCTCGCCTCCCTTAGCTTCACTGAAACAATAAAAACCCGCCATTAATAACGGCCTGGTGACAAATATGACGGAACTTCCGACGCGGACCGGAAGTCGCTAAATGCACCACCGTCTGGCTTCGTTCCCCTTCGCATTCCGTATATGTGTATGTTGCTCCTTGGTTTAACTTGATCGCACCGTTTCCTTCCATAAATTCGTTTCTCGTGTCCAATGAACCGAACTTTAATCGTTCGCGATACTCTTTAACAAAATCTTATATCGTTATCAAATATCGTTGGTAAAATCAAAATACTGTAAGAGAACAGTATTAAAAGATCCATATGGTATTTTATAAATATCAGATGGAATGCACTTTCCTCCTGAAAGACACCTACGGACAATGATGAATTTTACATTAATGTGCATGCGATCAATGTACGATATATTGTTTTATAACAAACTTTATAATAACAGTAACTGAAAGAAAAACGTAGGAACCAAATATTTCGATTCGCCCGATAGTTCTAGCGTTAAGTTACCAATCATTTTTGTTGTATCTGTAAATGGAAAGAACGATGAATCGTATCAGAATGATATAATATAGTTAAGAAGCTTAATACGATTAAGATGTAAACTGCAGATCTTTATGCAACGTAATAGTAATGTGCACCGATTGTAACAAGCATCAGTCAAATAGAAATTTCATTTTTTAATAATTTCAGTGAATTAAAAATAATACATAGATATCCTTAAATTCTTTTTGGAATAGCGTTATTGTTTTAGATTATACTTATTAATAACTTTCTAATTTGTTTGGTTATTCACAATGATTCTTTGTATCATGCGTTAGTAATATGAAAATCAATTGAAGGTGCAACCAAAATCAATCAACCTAGAAACCCGCGTCGTTTTGTTTGCGTAGATCGTACGTCGTAGGTGGTAGCGTCGAAGGCGACTTCGGGATAAATCGGGAACCGTGAAAGTGAGATCCCCAGAACACGCTCGTGTCTCCATTTCCGTCGCGCCGCGCGCCGCGCGCCGGTGAGACGGAACATTATGTTTTTAATCACGACGACACAAATACCGCGATTCGATTGTTCCTCGGCCCGATACACAGCGATGATCCGAGAATAATTGAGGCACGAACGGCAAACAGATCAGGGGGTGCCCGCTGCCCCTGCCCGCCCCTCCTACGGCAAACGGGAAATGGCACAGGCATGCGGCATACGGCATCCCATGCTCTATGACCGTGGCACGGCGCGGGCACGGGCACACGATCTCTACTTCATTGTCATCTGTCATCGCGCCGCGAACAAATGAGCGTCTCAACAGCCGGCAGACAAATGACTCCAGGGATTATCCTGCTGAACGTTCTTCGTCCCTTTTCACTGACAACTTTTCACCCTCTTTTCCTCTCTCTCCCTCCATTTCTCCGATCGAGTTTCCTTCTCGCTCGCCACCCTCCGCATCTCTCTCTCTCTCTCTCTCTCTCTCGCCCCTTACAATTCGCTCTCCCTGTCTTCCTAACGTTTCTCTGTTAGTATCTCTATTCTTTCATTTCTTCTCTTTGCCTTCATCGTGCCTTCCTGCTTCAAAATTTATAACACTTAGAGCCAAAGGGTGGGGAAGCGATGTTGAAACAATTTTTAACAACTGAATTGATCGATTAGATCAGTTGTAGATAATTTTAATAATCTTCTATGAAAGTATTTACGTTTATGATTAGTGTATTGAACAATTGACAAGGTTAACGCATATAGTTGATTAAGATTTTTAATTCACTGCATTTTATATGTCAGAGATTGCCACAAGTGCACGAACATCTCCAAGGTATATACATAGTTAACACTTATCTGCTACACTCTAACACTTTAATGATTCCGAAGGCATCATTATCTTATATCGAGGATTCTCTTAAGTGATACATACGATCGATTCACTGTAGAGTAATGATTCAAGTAATATGTACGTTTAGTACGTCACACGTGTTTATAGTTCTGCAACACCCTGTACACGTTTCAATTCACCCCTCTTCCCGCTTGTTGTCTCTGTTATGAATGAATCCAGGGGATACCGTCCCCCTTCCCGAATACCGCAAGCAACCCGCTCGATCACCGCGGATCAGTTTGTTTCGGGATACTCGAAATACGCCACGAGTGGATCCCTGGATCCTTCGGGGATTGATATTAGCGTGGAAGAAGGAGGATCTTCTGCGTAGTGGTTTACGAACGATTCGGATATCATTGTTGCCGGTTTTGTTTGCCCCGTCTGTTCGTAGACTGCTTCGTTCCGCGGACTCGGATTAATTGTCATGGCCAGTTAATCGTCATTCGGACATCACCGTTAAATTCAGATCAATTTTTTCCAACTAATATTCAGTTTGTTTATCGGACTCGTCGTTCTATGCTATGATCGTTGTAATTACTGGCAATGAGTTAATATTTACGTATCGCGCAACAATAGGATACGTTTGATTTTGTTCTTAAAATCGTCTGCAGTGATGTTTAAATATTTATTTATTTTTATAGTTTATAGGTTGTTATAGATTATAGGTTTATGGGCTATTATTGTGGGTAGATTGTGGATGTAGAGATTCGTGGAAGATTGCGCCCTTACGGTAGAGTGAGCCGAAATAACTGAAAATATCCATTCATGTCGTTGGACCTGTTTTACGAGGCACGTCTGACCCATGCAGTCCGCTTTCACTGTAAGATCAATCGCACCGGAAACTACTGTCTCCGCCCAGAGTTCTTCCATTACGTTCAACTTAAAACATTGAAACGAACTTTCTAATCAGGACGATTACGAAGATATTCGCACCACCCTACAAAGCAATATTTACCTTTAACCCTTCTTTGCATGATTTTTCCTATTTTTTTAAAATAAATCAGGTTGATGTAATTAATGCTCTAGATTAAAGGAAAAATATTAAAAAAAATCCTAGTATAAATAAGAATTTGAATTATTTAAAAAACAGTATGATGGAAATTTACATCATTATGCATTGTTACGTATATAGCTCAGTACTAAATAAATCAAAAGATATTGTTTACTTATTCTCCTTTATTCTAAATGATAATTTAAAAAACAATTATTATTTTTATTCAAGCACAAATTAACTCCACATTTATTACACGAAATTGTGGAATAGCCTTTACATTTGGGAATTTTACACAAACAGTGGAATGACAAGTTCTAGGCTTGTTAATTGACAGTGACGTTTGCTATTTTTTGACAACTGCGTTTTGTTGTACGCAATAGTCATTTATAAAGTTGCCAGCAACAACAAATTTAAAGTTTACAGTTTTTGAGTACCTTTTTTTCTTCACTAAATGTTATGATTGAAATTTCCATCATCATGCAAAGAAGGGTTAATTGCTCGATCCTCATACAATCTATCATAGTATAAAGTCTATCCTTAAACTGTTCTCAAAGCAGTCTTTGGAATTTACAATTATTTATATAAATTTTAAAACTACGAATGAATTGAATAATTATCAACGAACCTGAACCCTTCGCACTACGATCTTTTTTGACAGCTACATTCATTAACAGTTCTTTGTGCTTAATAATTTTCCTAAACGAACGAACCATTTTTTGTTTCTTCATTCATTCGCTCACCTAAATTCCTAGATTTTGAGAACACTAGAATCAAATTTTGTCTCGATTTGAAGAAATTGATAAGATTATCGGTTTGATTTTCTACCGGCACAAAAGGATTATAAGAAACTGACAATCGATTGGCAAGTATAAGGTTTTCGTGGTCGAGCGAACGAACCGGTGCCGAATCAATAAATGTTTATGCCCGTCGAAACTAACGAGTCGCGAACCGGCGAGCGAGCTCGTACTTTCAATTTTCCGGAAATTATCGCATATGTAACGCTTTCCCGTAGGAAAAACCTTTCTATCCAGTGTAGGTGGGTTCATTGGTAGGTTGGCTTGCTGGCTGACTGGTTGGTATCGATGTGCAGGCTGGCAAGCCGGCTATGCTGGCTCAGCACTCTCCCTCGTTCCTCCTTCACCCTCCGGTGCCAGCCACCTTTACTCTTGCTCCTCTCGCGGTCTTAGTCTCATGCTGAAGCGCGTTCATAAACTTAACCTCCTTAGGGCCGTGGAGCCGCGGCTGATGACTTTTCATTTGCATCCGGATAGATTACCGCCTCGCGATTGTCCATGGCCACCGTGGAATCACCGCCGCCGACGCCGCCGCCGCCACCGTCGACGACGACGAGAACAACAACGCCGACGGCAACGGAGTTCGAACCCAATTTGTTTCGCATTTAAGGGCGAGAGGACTGTCGGAGTGTCTTTTACGCGTAGTAACGATCAAACAGTTTCTAAACAAATCACATCTAGTTCGGCACTGTTTTTTCAGTTAGTAATTTCGTTTATTGGTTCTCGTACTCGATAATTCGACGTTCGAGGAACGCGTGCAGAGTTTTGTTGCCGACCCACGTACGTGTTTTGTCTTCTCTCTAAATGTGTAACTGGATCGAGGCCGTCGAAAGTTAAAGCTCGAAGAACTTCAACATTTGGAGATCGACTGGCACACGCGGTTCTTTAGTGTGTGCGTGTTATAATCGCGTCATCTGCGGCCATTTTGAAGTCTCCGGATATTGAAAGCATCACTTGAAAGTGTGCTCGTGCTCGAATCGTGTAATCATGCACTAGACGACGATCTGTGCTCTTTAGAAATTGTGCTTCGTGGAATTTGAAACATTCGTCGAGCGATTTTGAATTTTAATTCTTTATGTCACCCACTAATGCATGCCTTTTACATTCTAGTGTTGTAGGATTTATGGTGCATTATGAGACTATAATGTTCGAAGCTAGATTTTCTCTGATTGTATTAAGTTGAATAAAATATAGGTTACCGTCGTTTACCAGTCTTTTTATTTCTTTTCAATATGTATGGTAATAAAAGGTAAAATCAGTAACCAATTGAATAAAATTCTGTGCACACTGACAGAAATGACTCGTGTAGACCGAGATATAAAATTCCATCGTAACAAGTATGCAAGATATACTTCGTACAATACTCCATTATTACTGAAACCGTTCGTGTTTCATTTTATTCAATTTTGTAATGAGAATAGGGGCAATGCAGAAGCGGACATTCTGATTCTTTATAGTGGTACTGAGCCATATTGGCAAGATTGTCTGGCCAGTTTTGTACATTATTTCTGTTACTATTTCTGCCACCAGACAGAATCGTCGTATACACTTCACAAAGTTTGCAATTAACCGATTAAAATTTCCAGCTTCATCAATGGATGGCTTACTATTGAAAAACATTAGTTATTGAAAAATCGATAATCGATGAAATCGACGTCTAAAGGAAATTAATCGACTGTCGACTAAAGAAATTTTTCACCTTTTCCCCAATCATTTTTATAATGCCAATTTTTTGCATTTCTATCATCCGTGACATCAAAATTATCCTGAAAATTTTTTAGTAAGAGTTACGACCAATAACAAAGTTCCCTCTACTCTCTGGCAACCCTATAATCCCTGGTGAAATCAATTAAAGTATAGTAATCGTAGTTTAAATCGTTTCGCGACCGAATGAAAGAAGCGCAAAGAACCGATTAGCTTTGGGTTAATAGAAAAATTATAATCGGCAGAAGAAGATACACAGCGACGCTTCGTCGAACTTTCTTCGATAGGCAAGGTTATCGAACCAGTCGTTGCAAAGGGTATGATCTCACTTGCTTCACTTTGATTCGACGATCAATGCCTCGTGTCGAGGATTTTATTTACTCTCTCGCTCTCTCTCGCTCCTTCCCTCTCGCGGACTGGCGATCACTCTTTTTTACTGCGCGAAGAGGAGCGTGGAAACGGATAGATTCCGTCGAGGAGAAAGGATAACGGGACAAAGTTCTGGATATATCGATGATTCCGAGTCGTTCGATGAACGGCTGGAGTCCGCAGCAGATGGATAAATGACCGAGATTGGCATTGGAGTTAAGATCGAGAGAGAGAGAGAGAAACAGAGAGAGAGAGAGAGAGAGCGGTTCCGACGGATTCGCCTCGCGGTGGCCAAAAGAAAAGAGAGCAGACGAGACGAGACGAGACGGAGAGGAAACCAGAACTTCCCTGTTCGGTTTTCGAGTGCAATTGCTCGCCGTAAATCTCGCGGCGAAGTTTGTTGTGCGCCGACCGGTCCCCGAGTTCCGCTAGATCCCATAGATCAGAGCCCACGATGTAAAAGCATGATAACAAGCCGGACGCCTGCCGCGTACCGTAACATCGGTTTCGTTCACTCGTTTATTTTATTTTCACTTCGCGACGAGACTTCGTTGCCCGATCCTCGTGCAGCATGTTACATCACCCGGTGTGTTTATCTGTCGCTTACAATGTCAAGTTCATTAAGGAAAAGATGTTGATCATGCACACTTGTTGCATCCGCGGTTATTGTTGTCGGCGGATCTTCGGCTCGCGTCGCGCGCTGATTGCTCTCTACGCTTCTCAAGGAAATTATGAAATGATCGTAATGCGGATCCGACAACTTCCAACATCCTTACGCATCGGAAATCCCAATCTTTGCGGTACCGAGAACAAAGTGTGCGCAGCGCAATTTGCGAATCGCACGCTAAGAAAAGTCAGAGATATTCTCGGCTGCTCGAATGTTCGAGCGATCGACTCGATGAATTTAATGCCACGTCGATCGGGTGACTCACGGCCAGCGGAAAATTTGTCGGACTCGTTATGCCGAGAAACCGAGCAGGGCGTATCGAGTATACAGGTCGAACGACGAAGAGGGAAGCGAAAAGAAAGCGCGTCGCTGTGGCCAGAGGATGTCGAAGTGCAGCGTCGACGAATTCCTCGCTGAACAAAATGGCCAATCCTGTCGTCGTCGCTCACCGTACTGTTTCAGGTCTTCGCGACACTTGCCGGTCTAGAGTCTAGACTCGGCTCTAGACCAACAAAATTTTGCCTGCCCTGTCACCTTGGCTCTCTTAAAGCGCAGATAGACCTTAAAGCTTCTCCGGCGTCTTACGCCGGAAACGAGATTCGGTTTCCCGCGCTGCCCGCTTAATTGCTACACATGTCTCCGTCGTTCGATTCCGTTTCAATGACAGATTACACGCGCGTAGCGCGAGAACGAGAAAAATTCTCCAGTTACGATGCATGCGACGGTAATTGAATCGGGGAATTGCGAAACGCGTGACGCGATACGGTTGCAACAACACTTTTGAACTAATTTAAGCGGCTATTTCTACACGAGTGTGCAAATCGTTTCAAAATTATATAATCGATAGAAGCATCCGGTCATATCTAAACTACGTTTCTTCGTGCAATCTTGCACTTTCGTGGATTCATTTTTACAGGATGGATTTATTTTCGTTTCGGAGCACGGTTCGACCACTTCGACTGAGAAATCGGCAAATTTTCAGCTGCTCTTACGGTCCTAACTTTGAATATTTTCGTGAAACAACCTTAAATGTAATAGCCTTCTACCATGTTGGTACTAACGTTGTTTCAGTATTTCGATCGATATCGAACATAGATCTAACAAATTTCTCGATCAAATGGCGGTGAGATGCTCCGCTTGTTAAAACTTTTGCAAGACACATCGTCTGCACGCGCAACAAATTTTGTTACCGAGGGATGCGAACGGGTGGTAACGGGAAATAAAGGGAAAAAAGACTGGAGGCAGGGGGAGGAGACAGACAGGAAGGAGAGAGGGTGCGGCAGAGGCTCTCTCGCGTGAGAGAACGAAAATTTGATATTCATGAAGCATTTTAAAGTCGTGCCACCCAAGAAATGGGTACAGAATATAGACTGCTAAGCAGAGGCAGATTCGTAGACATTTGCGGAAACCTATTTAGATGCGAGCTCGCGATCCGTGGCATCGCTCGCCTCTCGCTCCTTTACGCTGCCAATACCCCGTCTCTCCTCGAACGGAAAAAAGAACGGAATGCGTGCAGTCGATGCAGTCTCGGCGGCTCGTCCTACGCAATTATTGGCCGCAACTACAAAGTTTTATCGTGTTACCACACCAATGTTTGCTACGGTGGCTCTCGATGTCAGCCAAATAATCCAAGATGTGGTAACATCTAGATTCAATAATTAATCAATTAGGAGCGGATATCAGCGAGGTTGTAAAAGCTGTGTATTCAGGGGATAAACGAGATAATTCCGACTGCCATTTCACTTGACCTACTTCTTCACTGTTCGTCGAATGAAAAGCCTACGTTGTTTGTGCTTTTCCAATCGTAGAATAACTTGGCGAACCATTTATTAACAGAAAAACGACAGGCAATTTTTCGATCAGGCCCTTGGATTACGAGGATCGTTTAAAGCGTCGATGATCGGTGACTAATTAATTCGTGTTCTTATGTTCCGACGTTATAAAATTACTGGTCAATAATCTATTCATTACCTCAAAACGATCGGATCAATTTGACTCTCGCAACTTATATTTCGGTCCGAAGTGGACGGTAAAAAATGAATACGACGTGAAACGAGAATTGTGAAATCGACGTCGCATGCCACTACTATTTTGAGGCATCGAATCGTTGCGAGGGGTTAATTATCTAACGATCGCTACCGGTGTTTGGCAATGCGAATCTAGCCCAGAAACTGGAATCGAGTCACGGGAACGGGGTCACTCTCCAATTCGAAAACGAAAAGCCGGTATCGAGCAATCAAAAATTGCCGCGTATTGGCAAAAAAATGGTAGTCAGGGGGGTAGTCGGCGTTATTTCATGGGTACGGATTTCATGGGTGTTCCAGGTGCACGGGGGGAGCTTCCTGTGTCGCATCAGCCGGTTCGTGGAGGATCGTGGACCGATCCGAGATCGCGGTCGCTTGATAACGGGTCACCCCTATATACCGAGCAGCGCTAAATTGAAATCCCGAAGAAAGAGAGACGGCTCGCGCGGAGAAGGCTCGCGTGGCTCGTGGACCGTGGCTCGTGGGAGGGGCCGGGTCCGCGGGGGTGGCTGGCTAGGTGTCGCGGCGAGGGAGGTGGCGGTAGGGTCGGGGATAGGAGCATCGCGGCTGCTGAAAAATTATAATAATCACTTTAGAAATTAATGGTGCCTCCGTGGCGGGAGCTGGGAGCGCGAAGGTGGCGGGAGTCCGTGAGCCGGGGAGCGAGAAGGTGGCGGCGTCGGTGGGGCGCGGGAGGAGTGTGCAAATGGCGCCTCGTCGGCAGGTCGGCCAATCGGCGGTCCGGTCGGCGGGCCGACGGAAGCCCGGCCACGCCCACCGACGACCCCACCGACGGCTCCGCCGACGACGTCACCTACGTCACCGACGTCCTGCGCGTTGCGCGCAGGGCCACTCTCCGCCGCACTCGTCGAACCAGTCACCACTCGGACGACGTATTCGGCGCTGCTTACCACGCGTCTTCTTTTTCAATTTTCCGTCGGCCGTGCCCACGTATTACACGCTCGCGTGCGCGCAACAAACCCGCGGCCTGCGGATTTCGGCCCCGCCGCGGCCGCTATCATTTCGCAACCACGAAACTCTCTGTGCTCCACGACCACCCTCCTCCTCGGCCAGCAATCTCTCGGAGGAAGGAACCTCGGGTCCATTTTGGCGGGAAACAGAAGTGCTATGCGGGTGACAGTGTTCCCAGTGGATGACCGGTAACGCAACCCGCACAGGACAGCCCTTCGGAACCTGACAGTGATAATTTTCGAGGTGACCGTTCTTCGCCGACAATGGTGCGGTCAATTATGGTTTTCCAGTGATCGACCGATACTAGAACACAGAAGCAACGAACTGATATTTTTGCATCGATCGTGGAGCATTTGGTCCCGGTAACAGGTATTCTCTGTAGGGGTGGTTTTCGACGACGGTGGTTTCACGGAGGCGACGCCGCGACACGGCGCGACGCGACGCGACGCGACGATAGATATCGAGGATCAGTGATTCCAGGTGAAAATCGATCGCTCTGCTCACGTGGCGTGCCGTAATCGGTGTCACGTTCGCGGACGATAGAAAGAGGGAGAGAGGCAGAGAGATATAGAGATACGTACAGAAAGAGAGAGGAGGAAGAGAGACGGGGATTCGCGAGTAGAGGGTCGTTAGGCGGAGTCGAGCGGAAAGGTGGTCACGACGCAACAAACGGTGACGAGTTGTCGAGGAGGTGGCGAGGACGACGGCGGTGGAGGCGGCGGTGGAGGCGGCGGTGGAGGCGGCGGTGGCAGCGGCAGCCAGAAGACGCACCCGTATGCGGCCGCAACCGATACGGTAGAGGAGGTGGAGGCGCAGGAGGTGGAGGTAGAGGTCGACGAGGTTAAGATGGAAGCCGAGGACCATCTCGCGAGGGAATACGTACAGGAGTTCGTTCTCGATCATCTCGATCCCGCCGACGTCAAACGGGAGGTTAGTGCTCTCCGTTCTTCTCCGCGATGATTAATTTATCGTTTCCGTAGCGTGTAGACGTCCTCGTTTCCGTGGTTCGGGCAACGAATGTTCCATTAGTCGAAGAGCTGACTCGGTTCGTTCGCCGCGTTTCCGCGCACGGAAGTTGGGCCCGAATATTGCTTCGTTTGGTTCTTCGTTAATTTATCGAAAGCATTTCACTCTCGTTTCGTGAGAAGTAATTTGAAACGTAAGCGATACCAGGTTTTGTCCGTCGTTATTCCGCTCTATCCCCGTTTTTTAAAGCGTTTCCGAATAAAAATGTTTCGACTGTGATTTCAACAATAAGAGTGGTCTGTCCAGACTTCGTTTTGATAAACCTTTCGGTACACCGAGCTGATCTCATATATAGGTACCTAGACGGGTGTGTTATACCTATTAAAATTAGGATTTGTCGTGATATCCAAAACTTGGAATTATTGCGACTTTCGCGTTATAGCTTATTCGATTACAAGAATTGTTTTAAAGAAAAGTTTCTTCACATTCCAAGTTAACATATGGACAACTCGCGTTATTTAATTTATAACATTTTACGCTCCATTAATTCTGATCCTTTACTTGAATTACTTGATAAATGTGTTCCGTTAATTAACAATCGATATTTATTTATAAGATACTAAATATGAGTATTGGATATTACTGATACACCTACTATTTAATAATTAGTAAATTGCAATGAGAACACAAATGTTTGCATAAGGATAAATTGAAAGAAATAATGTTAGCACGACGAGAGATTATTCCATTCTGTTTTCATGGAACGATGATAGTTATTTTGCTCCGCGATTCAAATAGAAATTAGTACGTCTCTACGTGACGAGCACACATTTTCCGAAGTCATTCATACGTTGGTTCCTCGTGCATGGTTACAGCGAGTACTGGGACGACGACTTTATTCACGTGCGTGATTATCTGCTGCGTACCGATAATTTTCGTCGACGTTGGTATCGCGCGTGTAAATGGAGTCACGTGCAACGTTTTCAGCGTGCGAACGTGGAATTATAACGCGGCGCATTTGCGCGGAACGAAAAAATAAATGTAGGCGTAGCTGCACGCGCCAATGCCCCGGCAAATAGTAAATGCATAAATAGTGGATGACGTAGACGTATCGTCGGAACACATTTAATTTCGCTGGAGCGCGCATTTTTTCTAATAGCTCTATCGCTATAAATAACGCTGCTGCACGCGCGAGTCGGCGGATTTTACAGATCGCTACATCCGATTACGGTTTTATGAATGAAAATTACCCGGAGAAATCACTAGTTGCATGTGTTCGGCCAGTGCTCGTCCCTACACTGTCCACAAACAAATAATAAAACAAAACACGGTTAATCTTTCTGCTTGGGTTTGTGCGGATATTAACTTTCAAACATGTTTTAAGAAGTTAGAGATTCCGTTTTCGACATGCACAACCTTCTGCAGTTCTCAAATCGCAAGAGTCTAACTTAGAACCATTCTCAATTAATAATTTATTTCCTTCAATCTATCATTGTTCCTTGCTAAACGCCAAAATCTAGTGCCACACGAAGAATATTTATCCCAACGGCGGAAAAATTCGAAGTTCTGTCGTAACGAACTCGCGTTTTAATATGTTCTCTAATTGTAAGTAGAGGAGAGTAGCCCAACTTGGACCAACACTTAAACAGATTCACCGCGTTATTGGTGAAGAAACATACTACTTGCAGTTTCACCATCGGATTACCAACAGATTCTGACATAACCTTTGAATCTCTGTCGCCTCTACATTCCATTATTAGAGAGAAAACATACACAGATTCCCGCGAATGTTTTAAACATTGGCTGCAATGTAAATACTGGTCCAGATTCGGCTACCCTCCGCAGCACAGACATCGTCCCGAGAAAAGGAAAAATCCAAATTCCGTCTAGGTTTGCAATTGAATCTGTCCGCAGGTACGAATCAGCTCTCCAATGATGGTGAACGGTAGCGTGGTGCAACTCTCTGCACAAGTGCAGGCACAAGGCCTGGCCCTGGCGCCGTTGACGCCGCCGGCGCACGAGCTCGAGCAGCCGCATCCTCTCTACGGGCAGCCGCACATCCAGGTGCAGCACGGTGTCCTGGTGAAGGCGCCTCCTGGCGCAGCGTCTCACCTGACGACCCTGTCTCATCCTGGGACCCCGCCGGATACGCCCCCGGTCTCGGCGTCGCCGCCGCCGTTGCAGTTGCACCGCGGCGACCGGGACTCGCGGGAAAGGGGTCTCCTTCTGCAGCTGCAGCAGCCGGCCTCGTTGGTGCAGGACGAGATGCAACCGGCCACCGGCGGCATGAGCTGGCTCACGCAAACTCTCAGGCAGGAACCGCTCGATCTGAGGCCCCATTGTCCCCAGGACCAAACTCCGGAGCATCATCACGAGGCTTGGTCGTCTACACCGACCCATCATCACTTCCAGGAATTGCACCAGCTGCAACGTCACGTTCGACACACCGGTAAGTGCACCAATCAGGATTACAATTCTAATCGGTCGCGCCGTCGCCGCTAACTAACCGCCGGTAGACTGTTCCTGCCTGCTAACTGTGTGTGTCGTCGATATTGTTAAAGTAGCTTTCGGACGAATCGGAGGGCTAAACTGAGTGCCCGGCGCTTATTTACGTGAAATCGATTCAGTTACAAAGTTTAGTTTATCGATGTCGATACGGTGTCGGCACAGGAACAGACATTTTTTAATTCATCCAGAAAAATCGATAATATAAATTCGTTTACACGTGAAATATTTCAAAGGAGGTCTTAAGTCACGGGATCGGTTAGGTCCGTCGTTAGAATACTTTGCACAACGATTGATTCGATAAAGAACGTTGTCGCACCCCTATGAGAACGTGTCGGACCCTATACGTGACAGAACGTATTACATTCGAATTATATTAATTTACCTCTGGAACAAAATGTATAGTTTCCTAAACATTTATTTTCTTGCAATACGCTTCCATGGGATACAGCTGATGGAAAACCGATGTCTTGTTTTTCCGTAGAAAATACTACAAATTGAAGCGCAACTATTTCTGTGAATTTGTCACAAGTATAGAAACATATTCGCACACGCGAAAACGTAATTTGGTTAGAATCATTGTCGGTATTAGGGTTAGAATGATGGAAACGCTGCTACTGGGTCAACAAGGTTTCAGGGAAGGGTGAAATTAGCATTCATTAATGAGTTCCAATTCCGATACAACTCTAATTTAGTTAGTAATAGGTCAGTGAACAACTAGAATCTCACACAATATGTGTGAATATCACAGAAAGATGAATGCTGAATTGTTTGAACGGTAGCAATTCAAACTTGGTAGGTTTCTCTCGATGCGCGAGAAAGGAAACCGGATAAAGTGCATATTATACGATC
Source organism: Augochlora pura (assembly GCF_028453695.1). Taxonomy (NCBI): domain Eukaryota; kingdom Metazoa; phylum Arthropoda; class Insecta; order Hymenoptera; family Halictidae; genus Augochlora; species Augochlora pura. The sequence continues at coordinate 14,006,195 of NC_135773.1, read as the reverse complement.
ACTGAATCATATTCGACGGTGGAACATCATTCGAAGTGGTTAAGCGAGATTTGCATTAGCTCTCAATGCTTCTTAAATTACTGTAGAAACAAATTAGTTTTTTTTCCATCCACTAAAAGACTGTACAGATAACACATCGTCTCTGCTAAAAGTGCATTCCTCTGCAATTTAATTATCAGCTGTTTGCAATAGAATAGATATAAAATGTAACAACCACCATCTGCTCTTGTTGATATTTTTCGAATCACTATTGTTCCGCGCTTTGGACAAACTCGGAACCTTCTATCTTAGACCGTGTCTCAAGTTCCATCAGAGAATCAATGTCACGACCAATTTCAATCAATAATCAATATCAATATCGATAAAGTGTACCCTCACCAGAATCGCGCATGATCATTCGACATAATCGTACATCATTTTCGCCGTCGTAACGATGCCGGTCGACGGTAATCGCGAGCTTTGCCTCGGTTGTACCGATCACGAGAAACGAACAATCTCCGAAAGCATGTTCCTCGATCGCCGGCCGTTACGATCGCGTTATCGTAGGAGCTCGACCGTACGATGGCGATACGGGTTTTCGGGTGAACGGGGGTTTGGGAACGCTGCTAGGAGACGCAGAACTCGAGGACGACAAATATTATTGTCGCAGGTGGATACCTCACGATGCCGGGTCACATAGAGTACTATGGGGGCGCGGGTGCAGGCGGCGGGATGCTTCCCGCGGGCGGAAGTGGAATGTCCGGGATGGACGACAGCATGCAGGGGATACCGATGCAACCGGGAAGACCGATGAGCGTTTGTTCAGTGAGTTCTTGCGGTGCCGGAGGACCTAGTCCCGCGCACAGGACGGGCAACGGCCTTTATTCGAATTGCGGCAGTAACAACCCCCAGGAAGAACTCATGAACGACGAGCTGCTCATGTCCCTTTCCGTGCGCGAACTAAACAAACGCCTCCATGGTTGCCCGCGGGAAGAGGTGAGTCAGGTCTCTTGTCTTTTTAATGCCATTTCCGTAGAGGTAATTTCCCTTGTTCTTTTCTGTTGATCCAACGCGAGTCGCTGCCGACAAGATTCGACTTGAAACGAACCGTAGCCTATTTTCAGCTTCTTCAAAGATACGTGGATCATGTGCCACGTCCGACTCGTAGCATCGTCTGCTTTCTTGTAGCAGATTCACACTAAAACGACATTATTCCTTAGCAATGCTGCACACATGTGTGTTTCAGATCGATTTATAAATGAAAGGAGCGTTTCGTTGGAAAATATTATGTCTGGAAATTGTTTTCTTAGATATTATTGATAACAGTGTGATTTGCTGTGTACGTACAGTGACAATAATGTCTATTTCAGATTATTGACTTAATTTTAAAATAATGTTTAAGTGACGTGTCTTTTGGACGTTACTGACCACCGATTATAGCGAAAGCATAGTCTGAGTTACTAAGGGTTAACAGAGTACTGCATAATTACAGAAATTATATCGGGTTTTACACAATGTGCCCGACAAAGTAAATGAGAAAAGTTACAAAGAAAGAAGAACCACGCTTGAGTTTACAGCTAGTAGAAACAGCGGTCATTGGTCAGACAGGCTGACCAACCAGCGTGACGGACAAATATTGAAAGTAGACGATGCATCGAGCTTATGAAACATGTTGTGTACATTTACGAGGAACTGAAATGTACAGTTCGTTTAGCTTGAATGTGAATAATTTTATTATTTGTAGGAAGACTGTTGCATCATGAAGCGATCTTCTTAATTCACGGTATCGTATAAGTCAGATCTTGTCAGGTCCCGGATTACATTCTTTTGTTAAATGTATTTCAGTTTCTTATCGGTTCCTTGCACGTTCCACTGTTTGGTTGTAGATTATTCCAAGATAAACAATGATTCCCATCGTTCATTCGCGGAATTTTTCCCACGCATTCACAATATTAATTCTATGCCTTTGTTATGAACTTATCGGTACGCGAGACTTAATATTCTTACAAATAGTTTCAATGCATTCCAATCTCTTTTCCATGAAGATTCGCAATTAACCATCCCTTATTCTGCCTCTGAATTATTAGAATCGTCTTCGCAAGTTCAGAGTAATTTCTAAAATAAACGAATTGCGCGGATATACTCTAAAAATAATTGTCGAAGCAACTTAAATGGAAGTGCTATAAATCGTCGAGCAATAACGTGTTTCACCCGTCGTTCGGATCGTACGATCCAATCGGAGCCGAATCCAAGAATGAACGGTAGAAATCCGGTAGCCGTTAACGCATCGATTCACTCGTAAAACCAGATCATTCTGTTCCCCGAAGGTGGTGCGTCTGAAGCAGAAGCGACGAACCCTGAAGAACCGCGGCTACGCTCAGAACTGTCGCAGCAAGCGGCTGCAGCAACGGCACGACCTCGAGACGACGAATCGGAACCTGCAGAACGAGCTTCAGCGAATGAAGATCGAGCTGACGCGGGTGCAGCAGGAGCGAGACCTGTACAAGCAGCGATGCGAGGTGCTCAGGACCCGGCAGAACCACCATCACAACCACAACCATAGCCATCATCAGCAACCGTCGACGCAACAGCAGCAGCCGCCGCAACAGCATCAGACGCAGAACCAACAGCCGCAACAGCAACAAACGCCGCCGCAGCAGCAGCAGCAGCAGCAGCAGCAGCAGCAGCAGCAGCAGCAACAGCAACAACAATCGCAACAACACCAACCACCACCCGTTAGTCCCGAGGTCTATCTGTGACATCGACAACGCCGAGGAGGCGCTTGTTGGTCCTGAAGAGACATCCGTCGTGGGTTCGCGAAATTTTCGACCGTGAGTAACTCTTATCTTAGCTATCACGTGTACGTAGTTTAGTAGAATCTATAGCGTGTCTAGTTCATTTGGTTCGATCTCTGTTTTGCTTCTATTTCTTATTTGTTCGTCGAATACTTGTTTTGTTTTTACCGTGAACTCTAGATAACTGAATCTAAAGAATTATGGCAGCTAAATTGAACACAATTCTTGAATATTGAACTTGAAACAAAAGACACTGGACTCCAAACATTCATTGTATCAATTCTGTTCGACTTTTTTTTTACAACGATTCGCGTTTATATTAGTACAGTTTATTAATCTCCCGTGTGTCCATTGATTCATTTATCTGGTTTAGGCGTGTCGATGCATGACAATACCGAGAATTATCGACGATGAATAAGCCAATTATCGATCTAAAGTCACGAGTCTCCTTAGAAAAACGTATCAACACGCACAGTGTAGTTCGAATTAAACGAGGGCTATCAGCGTATATTCTGAAAGCTCGTGTCTCTCTGTCGGAAACAATTGAAACTGACCGCCTGGATAGGATTAAACTCATCGTTTAGATTTTCCGTCGGATCAACTTGTAATCCCGTGTAAATCCTCGTGACGCGCCGAGTATCCTTTCACCTTCGGATCTCCATGCTTCGCGGGTTTCGTCGTGATTGTTCTTCCTGATTATCTACTATTCATCGCTTTCGAAACAATTCTTCCAAACATTACCGCTCACGGAAACTGAGTGGATCTTCAAAGTACAGTTATCATAATAAAGCTTGCTCTATCGATCCTAGTAGAAGTTCAGGAATTTTCTGAATTTCACAGAAACATTTTCGCGATTCCGTTAACTGCAAAACAAAGAATCGGAAGTTTGTCCTTTTTTTTGAAGGTTTTTGTTAGATAATCGACACTTGCGGAATATTTAGAGACGATCTGTCCATCAACCAACTAGTCTCTCGATCTCTCCCACAAGTTCATTTGGCGAAGATAACCGTTGTTCTTTTTGAATCGTCTGTTCACAGTGTCATACGTTCGGCCGTGGGTTGAACTGCGAGTATTCGATCGAGAAGCAGTCTTGTCGGTCGAGACCTAAGTCCAAAGCACACCTCCGAGTTCGTCTGCGCGCGTGTATGTACATAAGAAAATTCCGTTCCCTCCGCGTAGCTTCGTTGAGCGACGGCGAGGACGTTGACTGTTTAAACCGGCACTGTAAAATCGTGTACGGAGCCGCAGCGCAACTAAGGTATCATTAGATTAAAGGTAATTAGCTCTATTCGCGTAGATATACGAATATATTGCTCGTGGTAGACCGGAGAACGTCTTTGCCAAATACTGTATCAAAGGAGATGATGGATAAATGCTGGAGCGAACGCATCTGTGAAACGGAAAAACGGAACACTGTACGCCGCGTACATTGTCGTAGCGCAGAAAGGAACAAAAGGCGAACAGGGGAGAAACAAGGGCGGTTACGTCCCGTTTATTATTTCGTTTCTAGCCAAAGCGTAGTTTTTATTGGTCGCGGCGAATCATCGGCTTGCCTTCGGATGGCCTTCGTTGTTGCCTGTTGTTTTCGTTATTTTTTTAAAACGTACAGGGCGATACAATCGGACGGAGGCTTATTCTTTTAACGACAATTAAAATAAATGTTAAAATAGGTTTATTAAAATAATTTTGAAAGAAAAACAGTGAGATAGGTGTTAATGTCGATGTATTTTAGGTTGTAATATTAATTCCTCGATCGATTTATTCCGAGATCCGATAATGAAGGAATACTTTCATTTAAATATTGTTTAAATCGCTAAAATTGGTGGTACTGTATATCAATTACGGTATATTACACTATTTATTACGAAAAGATGCTAGAGACGCCTGAAATCAATCTGTAGAAACAGAAGGTTAAACTTCAAAACACAAGGTGTTCTGATTCTCTTCACGTTCAAAATCGTTTTATGTAATAATTAGGATAGTAAATCGAATGATTTTCTCGTATGTTTTTAAGTTCGACCAGCCTTCTTCTGGATCGCCCTGTATTCGACGTTATTTTCTGCTCATTTGAAAGGTGCTTACCGCCGGAGGACTAGTTTTTGTACATAAAAGTCTCAGAGTTCTATTTTATAAATCGCTATCCGTCTCGATCATCCGTTATCGGTTTAGCGTGTTCATTTCCACGTAGTTAAGTGACTCGCGGTATATTAATAGAGAACAAGTCGTTCGATTTATGACGAAACGCGTTTCCGGACGCGTAGTTGCAAGACAGTTCGTTTAGTCGTAATTGTTTTATGAGTTACATCTTGTCATTGGTAAATAAGTGACGCAATACGTGATTCTCAACAATGTAGCGATGTCGTTTCTAACAATAAGATTAAGCACGCGCCGGTAAACTCGAGTCGCGCGACTTCCCAGTCTACAATCCGCCATCTTGCACAGGCTCGCGTGAACAGAACTTTTTATCAGAAATTTCATCCATTTAGTTATGAAATGACATTCGAACGAATTATTGATTAAATTATCCTCGAGATTAAAATTACACGAATACGTGTTCAAGAGAAATCGATTATCGCTTTTTATTATTATTATTCTATGGATATTTATGCGTTTACAGTATGGTCAAATTTCGAAAGGAATCTGTCGATTGTTTCGGATTTTCTCAAACAAAATATAAAAATGAGACCGTTGATAAAGATGTACGGTCTAATCGTTGCGCTAGAAATAAATCGACGATTCTGTTGCGTCCTCGTCGAACATTTTATTTAATTGTTATTAAATATCGTTCGAACCTGTTGAATGCGCTATAAAATCCATTCGAACGACACAAACATTCAATTCGGAATAGCATTTCAATAACTATTGTCCCGTTTCTCTTGTAACGAACGTGCAAACTAGACCACTTTTCACAGTTTAATCATCCATGTACTCCTCCATAAGTTCGCGCGAGCACTGCCGCGACTCACGCGATTTCGGCGCAACGATTCTTTCGTTTTCTTTCAATCGTTCCTAATTACGTACGTATAATGAACGGACAATGACGACCGAATGATCGCGCAACTTATCGTTAGTTGTTGTCACAGCGGCGGTTCGCGTCCGGTTCGCGTTTCGTTCTTTCTATCGTTTCGATGTTTCGCGAAGCGAGATCACAACGTCACGGCTCGGATCGCGAGTCGGTTCAGGATAGTAATTCGAGGAATTAATGGGATCTGCGTCCGGTGGATGGGACGATTCGATCGTGTGTGCACGCGCGGTGCGAGTGTCTCTGTTTCATTCGGAAATGGCGAGGATCCCCACGGATCTCAGTGCAAGGCATATACAAGCCTGCATATTCGCTCGGGCACGCGTTGCACAGCCTATCGAGAATGAACTAAACACTAGTGACAATACAAGCGAATGTTAACACGTTCGCCAACATCTACAGCAAACATTTCACAGTTCTTGACAGACTAATCTTCAGATTTCTTCCATGAAGGAATCTCGGGAAATGTTCTGCGTCGACGATGTGTTTTCATTTCATCGTTTATCGTTTCAACGAATAGATTAAATGATCCTCGTGCAGTTGTTTGTACGATCTGCAGAAATGTTATGCAGAAACTTATTCCTTTTTTTGAAGAGTCGTTCTTGAACCCTGCTGCGTTCTTCTTCACCTTCGGTTGCGTGATAATATATTTTTCAGCCGATTGAAGATCCTTTCGTTTGCTCGAGGAAAATATGGCGAAATGATAGCTGATCTCTGAATTACGCGCGTATAGTTCAATTAAAAGCCGCACCAGGGTCAAAGACCTTCGAAGGATTGCCGATTGCGTGGATTAGAGACGAGTTCGAATTGCAACGTGTGGCTGAGCGGGTAGGCGACCCTAATAAAAGCAAACAGTACGTGGTCGGTACATTTTCGTACCGATGCGACACGAACGGTGATATCGTTTTAGTACTTATGGCACAAAATGATCTGTATACGGTAGCTCTATAAATTATTGGTCGAGTTTTAGCTTTTCTTTTACGAATCTCTAGGGATGTTTTATAGAACGAGAGGGCTGCGTTGTGTTTCTTCTTTGCGTTTTGGTCAGCGGCGTAAATTTTGCGCGCAAAATTCTCGATCGTCGATCGTTGCGATCGCTTATACATTATAGTGAATGTTATCTTTAGAGCGCCCGAAACGTATCGAAATCGGTTTTCGTCGGCGGCTGGAGAGAGATACCTTTATCATTTTCCGTTCCTTCCAAAGGAGGAGGGTAGTTTGTTGCAAAAATTACGCCACTGTCGTATCGGGTGACATACGAAGCATATATTATTGTTTTCTCGTGTACGACTACGTGTTCGACCGTTCGCCGCGGGCGAGCTCGTTCTCGGCTCGACTTAAGAATCTTTTAATTCCCGTTACATTGTCTCATGTGTACATACAAATAATTATTATACTTCTTATTATAAATAAATGCCGGCACCGGCGGTTTCAGATACATGCAGCACAGTCTGTTTCTTTCACCGTGTCCACGTGAATTCCTCTCCTTCCGGGTATCCACCCTGCCAATTCCAAACAATTAGTACATCGGCCACGTCACAGAACGATCGAGTTTAATCGCGGGCTTCCAATACGTACGTATAAAACAAACTTCATCTTATTCAGCTACGTTTCAACTTGGACTGTTTTATAAAAGGAACCATGGACTTTAAAGTAGAACGAAACCTGCTTATCAAGTAAAATTAATTTCGTCATTCTATTTTTACACAAAGTCTAGATCCACGGTTTCAAGATCACAAATTTTAACATAGAAAAATTTGTCTCTGTTTTTATAATCATGTTTGCTGGTCGATTGTAATTTTCAAACGTGCCGATCGATAGCACCTTTAAATACGAATCGAGCAAAGTTTTTGTTCAATAGCCAGTTCAAGAAAATAATTGATTCTGTTGATAGCGTGCACGGTAAAGGGATTGTAAAAGTAAATACGAGCGGATAGAGGAGACGGAATCGATTAACTAAAGGGGAGAATTCGAATGGACAAAGAAGGCGACGAAGAAAGAAGACGGAACGGAGTTCTGGTTAGCGGGGCGGCGAGGCGCGCCGCATTTCGCGTGATTCTAGGTGTAACCGTGTAACGTGCAGTGTGCCCGGTCAGCATTTCATTTGAGAGGCAGACACGAGCATTGGCTATGAAATCCCCTTCATTCTTTTATGCACCAACAAACTCCACCTCTGCCTCCCTCCCCGCCTCTCTCATTAAACCTTAACTGTAACTGGACGGTAACCGGCCAATAAATATTTCTCGCACGAGCAACCAGTATCCGACCAGTTTCGAATTTCGATGAATTCGACGACCGCGAGCTGGCGGTTGCCATTCCAGACAAATTTAAAAGATATCATTTTCATAATTTATTCGACGTGGTCGAAGCAGAAATTTCGATGAACATAATGCAGAGTTCATTAAACTTGTGCTGCCTACATAATTTTACTGTGGGAACTTAATTTGTTTAAATTTTCTCTTGACAATCAAGGGGAAATAAGTAGTTAATTTTAATAAATTCAGTTACTATATTCTTTCGCCTTTTATAAATGTATTTTTAGTCTAATATGTTCGAGGATAATAGGATAAACTTTTTTCTTTCCAATTTAACAAGATCTTAATTAAGATTGTATATACCGGTTACCTGTTAGTACAATTTTCAACAGCTATGCTATGTTAATTATAACAGAAATCGAAACGAGTTACAAGATAATCAGAAACCAAATTATCAGATTCTGTTACTGGTGACGATATGTTGATACGCTACTGTGTCGCGCTATGTTTAAATAATCGATTAAAACATTTTCCAGTCATCGGTGGATAATACATTGAATTATTTTAATTCCGTCAAAGGTTTTTATGGTTGCGATTAAACATTTAATGCGTCAAAAGCGAACAAAGAAGCATCTCCACGAAGTGTATCGCAATCATGTTAGAAAAATCGCAAATTATTCGGTACACACACAATTATTGGAGTTAAGTTAGGAAAGACGTGGTCCGAGAGTTAGAGGGATCGACGCGGCGCGACGATTTATAACGTTCGTTCCTTTATCGCGGCCGTTTGGCTGGCTTCTCGGCTTAAAAAACGCGAAACATTGGCACGCGTTTTCATGAACGGAACGCGGGACCCCGGCGTTCCCGCTTCCCTCGCATTATTTGCAACGCCGTTTCTGCTGACACCGCCGCTCGACGATGAATCCATCGAGATGGAACGTCGGTAAACAAAACGTTCACCTCTTTCGATGTAACCCGCAGCCCCGGCTCTCCCGTGAATCGCGCCGCGCCGCGCCGCGCCGCGCCGCGCCGTGTACGATGCGCACACGAAACCGTGGAATCGTGAACACGGAATTATTCCGGACGCGGTTAGAACGCCGCGATCGAATCCCATCGAGAGATTGCCAATAACGCGCGGTTAATTAGGTGTACGCCGATAGGTACATCAGGTGTGCCGATCAGAAATTCAATCGCTTACTTTCGGCGGAGTTGCCGACGAGAGACTCCAAAATTTGCCGAAATTCCTTCGTTGCAAATGTTGATTTTGAAATTTGTAAAACTCCTAGTGGAACAACGAAGTATTCAATTGAGAATTAATTAATTGAGAAGTGTTCATTTGTAAGTTAACTTAGCAAGGGAGAGGAGAACATCAAAATACTAATTCTACAATTAATTGTCAATAATTAGAAGAGGTATAGAAAAAGTTTACTCTGCATTCTATAAATGCATATAATCCGCAGAAACATTTTATTATCCGGCTTAATATTTTCTCTTTTATTGAACTATAGAAATTTTCATTTAGGCATTAAAGGTTTATTATTATTAGGTTCATTATTCGACTCTTATTTCTTCTTTTTTTACGTGTTTTTAACTCGAAGAACTCTTGTAAAAATACGTAGTTGCATAATTGCACCAACAAGTAAAAGAATTTGAATTACCAGCAGTTGAATCCACGGTGATCGGAGTTTCGCGAAAACTCACCTACGTTTCCAGTGGCCGTCGCACGTTTAGCTGGATAAAGTTCTAACGAGGATTTAACTAACTTGTCCGCAGGGGTCGCTTGACAATGGGCTCGTCTTCGACCCTCGGCGACCCTCTGAACAGACGCCGCTCGTCACACTGACAGATTGACTGATCGCTACTTCCAGGTTCGTCTCCTACCAACCGGTTTGTCCTTGTTGTTAGCATCGAAACACTCGTAATAACCCTATAATACGTTTTGCCTGCGATCCCGCGTGTCAGGGGCGCCATAGGAATTGACGGGCTCACGTTCGCCGTCTCACAATTATCCAAACATGTTATCATATTCTCTATCTGTGCGTGAACAATTCCCTCGAATTTATCTCAACTAAACTGCATACTTCGCGTTATTTTGTTTCAAGATGTATATAATCGTTTAATTAATTTAATTGTTAATACTTCAAGCATTTGTATCAAAGGTATCAAAAAATATAATACTTCTCTGTTTCAAGATATCCTTATCATTTTTCACTATCAATGATAAACAGTGATAGGAACAAGAAGATTGAAATTAACCCTTTACACTACGATTTCTTTCGCGCTGTATTCATTAGCACTTATTTTTCCTTAATACTTTTAATAATAGGACCGGACGGTTTTGATTTCTTTTATTGCTTCGTGTACTTTTGTTTCTAGACTTCGACAAAAGAATAATTTATTTTTATTTCGATGTAGAAGAAATCAATAATATTCATATTTAATAGATCTTACATAGAATCTGTATCGCGAGTCTGACTCGTTATTATAGTGCAAGGGGTTAAGGAAGGGGCCATTTTCTGAACGAACTAACAATTTGTAGGAAAATTAAACGAGGAGGTAGGTTCTCTCCTATCTTCAAAGCAGCTTTTCGCGGTCCAAATGATCTGCGAAATCACAGTAGCCATAACCTTCGCGCAGAATGCATTCTCTTCGTATAATGCACAGACTGGGATGTTCCCAGAGCGGTACGTGTCAAGCGTCCCCGCCTACACATGCATCTGGCATCGGTTCGGCGAAAGATAAGGAGCCGTAGCCTACTGCAGGCTCGTTTCACGGCTCGAGTTTCACGGTTTTAGGACTCTTACGAGCACGTTATAAACCCTCGAGCACCCGGCCAGTTGGCAAGCGATAGCCGAGGTAGTGAATGGCGAACGCGGACGCGAACGAGCCTCGTAGGTGCTAAGGGTATCGGGTTGAGGCGGATGGACCTAGCCCTGGCTAAGGGTACGGGGGGGACGAGCGTCGCGAAGGACGAGCCGTGAGAGGGCAGAGGGCAGAGGGGGGACCAAAAAGGAGGCTGCGGAACGAGCCAGAGGTGAGACGAGCTTTATTGTCAAGTCACGCGGGCATCGTGGCCTATCTCTATCTGCCAGCGTCACCCCTTGTGCGCCGTTCCTCTCCGACACCCCCTGCCATACACCCCCTACGCCCCGGCCGCCCCGTGACGTAGACGCCGCGCGCCGCGCGCCGCGCGCCCGCACCGCCCTTCGATCTGCGCCTCTCCGTACTTCGTACGCGAGCATCCTGTGTACGTGCACCATCTCGTTCACCTACCTTTTGTATCCAGTATGTCAGTAAATCGTAGATAAACAGTGGCAAGTGTCCGCGGACCTTGTGTTGGTGCGCTCTGGCGGACCCCTAACCAACCCCTCATTAGGCTTCCATCGATTTTTGACTAGCACACTCGAAAATCAATTGTTCCTTTCAATTATGTCTCAGTATTACAGCATTGTTTTTCAATTGAAAATAGAGTGGCGACGATTAAATATGAATTGGTAAGATTTCGTTTACATTCTAATAAATGACGGCCAGAGAAACGGATCGGATATCGAGAGTTGTCGTTATTATCAATAATAGCGTCGCGTGATACGTTTATCACAGAAAAGTTTAGTAATTCGAGACGGCCAAGTCGAAGTATGTGCTACAAAGTTAAGTAGCCAGCCTTGTTTACAGCCATTAATCGCCCCTATTTCGTGGGATTGATATCACGGTGGCTAATTATCGCCGACCGCACAGCTCGCCGCGATATCACAGACGTGGTCTCAAGTTTTATCGTAAACATCGTATAAACCTGAGCACGAGATAGGGACACTGTCGGATAATTTATTGCGTGAACACTACAGCTACCGGTACGGTTGACTGGGAAAATCGGACTTTCTGCTACTTCTATTTCCGAAGTCGGACGCGAGCTTCGGTCTAAAACATATAATTAGCAAACGTTGACCCCTTGCACTACGATTCCTTTCGCGCTGCCTTCATTAACACCTATTTGTTTTTAATATTTTTAATCACAGGACCAGACAATTTTTGTTTCTTTTATTATCTTCATGTACTTTTGTTTCTAGACTCTGACAAGAGAAGAATTTATCTTCATTTCGATGTAGAAGAAATGAATAATGGTCATATTTAGTAGATCTTTCATGAAATCTGTATCACGAGTCTGACTCGTTATTACAGTGCAAGGGGTTAATTGCGGTGTTAACCAGCAATACGTATACCTGTTGTACAATGCATGAAACGAGTCGAAGAAGCCATCGTTCGCATAAGAACGAATCTGTTCGACCGTCTTGACTTCGACGTGTTCGCCCGAGGATAAATCGTCGGAGCGCGAAGGTGGCAAGCGGTCGAGCCGTTTCGAAAGTGCCGTTCGGACGAAGAAGACAGGGAGGATCGTCGCCGGAAGCAGGAAGAAGACCGGGGCAAGGTGAACGAAATGAAAAGGACAAATCAATCGGTTCTTCTCATTTCGTCTAGCAGCTTTAAGCCGGTGACGTCACGTTTACTCTCACCGCGTGGCAGAAGGTGGAGAAAGGGAAGATTTGGCGACGCCAGCATCTTTCACTTCTGATGACGGTGTAGGTTCGCTCGCGGTGGTTGATGACGCGGCACATAGGTTATATCCGTGCTCGCATACCAGCCCCCAGGTGTGTGCATGTGCACGCCGCCCAGCGCCGGCGGGGCACGCGTGTGCCACGTGCACACACACGCGATCCATATTCACCGAATAAACGAATGAACGAAACCTGCAGCGGGACGCGGAACTAAGGAGATCACGGAGACGGCCACCTTGACCCAATCTCCAGACGCTCGCGCTCGCGCTCGCGCTCGCGGTCGCTTTCGCGCTCGTTTTCGCGCCACGCTTTCAATGCTCATATCGTGTACCAACGACGGGGCTGTTTTCTAAACTAGCGGCACACTTGTTAAGCCACCACGTGCCGCTCTACCTTCCCCAGATTCACACGTCCGTCGCCGCGACGGTCACACGTCGACGCCGCTTTCGACTCGGTTCAAAAGCTCCGACTTTGTTCCGACGCGTTGGAATGATTGTCCTAAGTTCTTCGAGATATCTCAAACGAATTAGGAATAGTTACAATAATATCAAATACAAATCTTTTTAGATGTAATCGCTATGCGAAGTCAGTGCATATAAGAACAATGAAATGGAGGATTAGACTGTTCTTCTGACACGAATTATGGCAGCGAATGCCACGAATTTGAACGTCAAAGTATCTATCGGAATGTAGCTTTGTGATATCCTTCCGTTCGGCGTTTCCTTTGGAAAGATTCGACACGATATTAATGGGGGTAGTGTAATGACCCTGAAGAAGGCCACCCTGACCCAGTCGGACAGTTGGGTCGTCAAACGCAATCGATAGTCGCTAATCAGATCAAACCACCCTTCCTCTTTCCGTCGGATGACCACGTATACAAAGAGAAGACTGGTTCGTGAATACTTCGTAGATCTACTGTATACAAATAAGAACATACAAGCAAGAACGGTAAACTTAATAATGAAATTGCAACACGCACCTGCAACATGGTCATCCGTTTTATATGGCAGAATATGTGCAGAAACGGTGCGAAAGAAATAAACTGGGTGAAAGAGAGATCGCTGCTTGCAGGTCGAACTTGACGATGTCGACGACTGACAGAATTCTGCAAAGAATTTCAGCACTCTCAATAATTAGAATAGAGTATTGCGAGCCAGAGGAAGTCATATTTCCGACATCTATTCCGCCAGCATTGCGGATCGGCCGCGAGGAAGCGAACGATAGGCAATCAACGTAATAGGCCACAGATCACCTCGGGCCACGATTGTACATCGCATTGTCTCCGAAGAATAGAACAAACGGCGTATACTCTCCCTCGCTCGATATTTTTTTTCTCTCCTTTTATCCTCGGTCCTTCGTCCTTGCGTGAAACATACGCCGGACCTTACGGCTGTGTTCCGCCCGAAAGGGGATGGCTAGTTCCTTCCTAGGCGTATACGAGCGGTGATTTAGTGAGATCCGATCTGCGACTGGAGACCTGAGACCGATCAGTTCGACGATAAATATTAGGTGCCTTTTTTTTCTTCCACGCACACGAGCACACACTCGGGCGCGTGGCACGTACGCCCGCGATCTCTTTTTCCCTCGCGTGCAACCACGCCAGCTTCTGACCCGCGGCTATCCGGTTGCTTCCTGCTCATTTTTCTTTCTCTTTTCTCTCCGCCATTCGTCTCGATCCAAATTTCTTTCAATTCCATCGCCGAATCCGCTCCACCGCGGCTAAATCTCTCTTCATTCTTTTGCGATCCTCGGAAATGGTTGCGCAAGAGATTTTAGGACGGCATCAAGTTGTCTCGGATGTTCTTTCCTCGTTGCGGACACTTGACGTCCTAAACGACGCGAGCAAGCATGGGGTGATTCTACGTGAAAAAATATGAGAAAGTTTGATATAACATTTTTTAGAGATAGTGTTTACAAATATTATTTGTTGCGAACTATGTAGTCAACGAAGTGCGTCCACCATTGTCAGTGTTTTTAAACAATATCACGGATGGAGACAGCTGCGGTAGAATAGACGACAACTAAATAGAATGAACAAATTGTGTTTGATTTGTTTCTCCTAACCCGAGTAGAAAGAGCCCGAAGTTTCACGGTAGAAAAAAGAATGGAGGAATTGTCGCGGCGGAGAACCGATGAGGGTTGAATCCCACCCGATAATCCCGCGCTGTTAGGAAACCGACGCGACGATCGAGAGGGATGAAAGCGTAGCCGAGGTCTCCCTGGCGCGGCGCAGCGACTTCTGGTTCCGGAGTCTATAGAATAAGTCGAGATTAAGTTAAGCGTCGAGCAATGATACGAGGCGGCCGAGGAAGTCCGCTGTTTAACTCCCCGGAGCTTCGCGGCGCCGCGCCGCGTCCCGTCGCCCCGCGACGCTATTTACCAATTATAGTTATTACAGAACGGTCGGCAAATGAGGGGTGCGGGTGCCGGTAATAGGTGGCCCGTTACCGAGGCGCTAGCTTAACTACACTTTTATAGCGCTTCCCGACTTTAAACGGATAATTTTTATCCGCTAAGCCTCCGACGTTGGATTCCATCCCCCCGACAACTGCCGTCACCCGTTTCTCAGGAGGGGGGCAACTGTACCGCCCTCGATGTCCCGAGCGACCCCTCATAAAATTAAGTCAAACAGCCACGGGGTGCCGGCACTCGTTTTTCCCCGTTCCGGTTAAGAGGAACAAGCCGCGCCGAGCCGCTGCGAGCCGCCGCCGCCGCCGCCGACGACGACGACGACGACAACGCCCCCGACCCGCCAACCAGTCGAGAAGGGGCCGAGACTTGAATTGCTCGGGGTGACGTTAATGACACCCCGCTAAAAGTCACCCGGTGCGTCTCCAAGAATAATGAGCGGAGCTTCTGTTCGCTTCACCTCGTGCCAACGTCGAAAATCAATTCTTCTTTGACCGCTGTACGATCGGTGCCGGAGACTTTGACGCGCCTGCCATTACAAAGTCAAATGACGGCGCGGCGTCTTAGAAATATCTACATACATGCAAAATACTTCGCATACAGAATGCCCAAGCAATTTCAATGTTTTTAGTGCATAAAATGTCTCTTATGAATTTTATTAGTGCAACTTCTTGTCGTGTAATTATCGAGCAACTCCTGCTCGAACAATAACTCTCGTCTAAAGAATCATATTTGTAAGAAAGATGTAAGTATATAATCTGACAAACACGTTTTAAAAGGGTACATCCAAGATTTCGTTCGCTTTAAATACTGTTGTTTGAATTTTGCATACTGCTATGGTCTCGCATAGTGTGAAAGTTTAAGTCTCATACCGTATCTGAGCTCAAGTCTCTTACAGCGTCAAAGGGTGATCAGAGTCACGTGACCATCCAAAGAGGCGAAGTATTTCGTTGAGAAAAAAAAAAGAGGATCGGGCATCAATTTTGAACCCTCGAGGCCCGAGAGTTGCGACGAGATTCGCGGGGATACAATGCGAAAGTTCTTCCCCGTTCGGTCAAATGGAATTACTTTTATCGTCGTGGTAGACGACGATTCGATTGACGGTCGTTCATGCGAGTCACAGTCAGGGTGGATCGGCCTGGCGCAACGCTATGCCGGCCGTGGCAGTCGCCGCTACGCTAAACCCGGATTTGATCGTGTTTTCCGGCATTACGCCGTGCAACTCCTTTCCTTTCTTCTTTTACCTCCTTGCGCATCAATCACCAGTCATCAGCGTGATTGACGAGTGATATCGTTAACGGTTTTAAGACCCCCTGACGGCTCGCGCGATCCACCAGATGATCTCGTTAACCGTCACCCCTTGCGATCATGCTTCGACCAGCGCGACCTGCGGTAAGATCATCCGTGTGTCTGTCGAGTTTCTTAGGTCAATCTCCGTTGAATTTTCTATGGACAATTTGTTTGCAATTCATTAGAAATAATATACAATATCTAGGATATTAAGCACGAGCGATGGTGGATTATTGTCTCCAGCGAAATAGAGAAAGAGACTGTTGAAGACGATTTCAAATGTTCAAAAACAACAAATAGATCAGGTAATTGTACATCAATTTGCATGAAATACATAAAGCACCTGAATTTAAAAAATGGGTTCCCTGTGTGATGAGAAAACAGTGATGCTTTTATCGATCGCACTGTTACCGAAGGCGATAACTGGATTTCCCGCAACAATTCTAAACGTAAACAACAGTGGATCTAACCTGATGAAACACCTCCACCCAACCATCAACTAGAACTTCGACTGCCAAGCGTATTTATGACCTTTATGAAAAAAATAAGATTTGAGGTCTTTTTTTAATCATTTTACCAAGTGAATATTCATACGTCAATGTTCATAGTTTAATTTAATCTTTTCATTATTTTAAACTACACCTACCACATTACGAACTGTTGTAACAGAATCGGAGCAGGTTCTTCTTGATTGGAGCTGATCTCCTTTCGAGGCTGCTGCCTGAAAGTGAAACGTTCAGAAGGTTAATCGCGGCGAACGGTTCGCCACGTCGATCGAACAGTGTCGGACACAATGGCAGTCGATAACATCGGCGAGCTTCACCCCGGGCATGGTGGTGATTTGAAAACTGGAACGGCCGAATTTCAACCGATTGGGATAGAGCATATTCTCGCGAGGAGGCGCTCGAGCACGTTGCAACGGTGATACGGGAGCAGTAGGTGGATGAGGACGAGGACGAGAGTAGGGAGGTGTGGTGACCAGGGGGTAGTTCTCGCGCCGTCGCGGCGTCGCGGCGAGGCGCGTCGCGGCGCGGCGCCGGTCTCCATGAGGTTCCCATGGCACGGGGAATACCTATCCAGCTGTAGGGTCGGCCTAGTGCTGTTCGTTGGAATCGAGGCGCCTGCCACCGGTGGCCCCGCCTACTCACGATACAACCCTCACGGCCACCCCCAGTGGCCAGTTATTATTATCATTCTACAGAACCCTCTCCTCTTAGCCTCTTAGCCTCTTTAACCTCTTAGCCTCTTACCAGCGCGACCTCCGCCACTCGGGGATATTCGACCTCTTCGGGGTGTCGCGTCGAAGTCAACTCTGTCCGGCTTTCTTCCCGAAGTTTGCACGGTCTTTTGTAAACTTGCAATGGTTACCTGAAAATGTGTAAGCATGATGTCGGTGAGCCGCCTTCATGACCATGCGTTGGATGCGACGTGGGTCTCTTCGTGGTCTTAATGCCACATTCCAGAGCTAATTAAAGGGGTGGCATTCAAAATTGCTGTATTATAAAATGCATACGCATAAAATGCATTCAATTGAATTAACTTCGAGCGCGGATGATTAATACTGTGACATGGCAAAGCATGTGTTAACCCTTAGCAGACAACGACTTTTTCGACCATGTGAGGTAGCAGAACGAGACGATTTTTTCAGATGTGTCAAGTGTGTCTCGTATACAAATTATTTTAATTTGCATATAATGCAGATATAATTTATATAAGATTATACGAAATTATATACAATTATATAATTTATATACAAAGTTGCCTCTTACTCGCCACTCGTTCGCAAAGGGTTAATACTGTTGAAGTCAGAATCAAAAATTGTGCACAAAATTAAGAGTATTATAGGAATTTTATTTCCTTTCATTAAAGAAATTTTAGGATCTTTTACTCGGCAAACTACAATAGTAAAATAAAATCGAGAAATTATATCTTACGGTTTCTCATTGTGCTATGATTATAGAAAGTTACGCGAGTTTGAGACCGCGAAAGAGAATGGAACTGGTTTGGCATTTTGTGCGCGGATGACAGTATATTAGCCACGTTCGAGGCATCCGAGGGTTAAATGTCTCGGCAATGATTTACAGGAACGAGAACAGAAAGATACGAATCTCCCGTGCATTCATCAACGTGATAGGCGCCAAGTGACCGTCGCGTCGGGTATCCATACTTGCGGGGCGGAAATAACGAGGTGAATAATCATCTATCATTCCTCGGTAGAAAATGATCAGCTCCACCCAAAAGTTCGTTTCTTTTTCTATCGATGGGAACGCGCTATAATTGTTGAAGTAAACAAACAACGCTGTGAAATAAGTACTAGTTTGATAAGTGATAAAACAAAAAAGAACTTTGAAGACGACAATGAATATTTTAACTACAGTTTTCTCTTTTTTTCTAGCCTCACGACACTCTTGATTTCTTAAAACTCACTCATACACGACCACATTCAATCACCGGTTCGTACGCACGTGCACTCTCATTTCGAGGAACAGTCACACAGTCCAACACACTCATTCACACCTCACTCGATCCCACTATCGCATAACCCAGACGCTCTTATCTCATACCCCACAATATTATTGCTACTGTTACTACTTTTACTATGCCCATTTGTTTGGAATTAAAAGTATTGTTCGTGCCGATTATAATTTTAAAAATATTGATATTACCTTCAGGAGTGTTAACCCTTTGCTGTACTTTGACGAGTCCGACTCGTGATGGAAATTACTAGTAAGACATAATTAAATATGGATGTCATTCTGTTCTTTAAAATTGAAATAAAATTCTAATCCCTTGTTATTAATATTTAAGCATTGAAGTAAATTCAGACACGGAATAAACATTAATGTTCTATTCCTTCTGAGAAATTGAGCCAATTGAAAAATTTCTAATCGCGGTGACTGCGAAGAAAATGATACGTCAAGGGGTTAATTTGCATTATTCGAATCACCAATATGATTAAAAATGAGATTTTACTTGGACCGGCAATCGCAAAAACTAACGTCGAACGCGGCGAAGTCAAAATGGCACAGACTGTGGAACATCTGCACGGTACACGCACGGACAATATGGAGCACAGGCCTCTCTTTAGCATTTTTATGCGAGCTGCTGCTGACAGTTTATTTTATTATATAGCTAAGGCGGCTGCCCATCGTCCATCCTCCACAAGAATTCATAAGTCAAGTCCCATGGAAGTTCGCCGCGAGCCAGTCCATTTCTCCGCGGCACCTTACGACTCTCGATACGGCCGATAAATCGATTAATCAGATTTCTCTCGAACGGTGATAAAAACTGAACTTTATCCACCGATCGTCCCATATTTTTCCCCGAGAAAACCTGCTCCCTCGAAATTAACAAAATTATTGAAGATTTTTCAAGTTTTGTCCACCGGATCGTAAAATTTATACGTTTACGGCACGTGAATTAGTTTCAAACTTCGCGAACCGATCGGTCTACTACCATTCATTTGGGATTTCGTTTTATACGGGATCTGGTAGAATTCTTAAGAGGGGACACCACCCCCTGCCGGTTCAAAAATCGATCCTTTTTATTTCCTTAACCCTTTTAGTGCTGAGCGAAAAAGCCTTTCACGGTGTTACTAGTGTTTGGAAAAAGGCTCGTAAAAACCAAATGAAAAGCAATATTTACATAATTCAAAAAGCAGTGTATTAAGGACGAAATTGAGAATGAAACAGTGACGCCAATTTTTCTATATTTATTGGAAATTACATAAATAACAAACGTATAAGTATAAGGCATTTTTTGCCAGTGCAGCGCGGGCCGATATATCGACCCTCCAGCACTAAGAGGGTTAAAGTTACAAGTGTGTCGAATGCTATGTCGAAATTTGAACGTTTAATGAAAGAAGATAAAGTTTCAAAAATCATACTTTTTTTCAGCGAGGAAAGTTATCTGATAACTTTTTTTATATTTTTTTTCTCGAAACTATATTTTTCAACCTGAAGGTTGCGAAATCTCCATAAGTAAACATCCGATTTACTTCAAATTTAATCGAAATATTCTGCATAGAGTTTTCTACGATATAGCGTACGACTCTTTCGATACATCGATTGTATATCTATTTATAAACACTTCACGTTGATTATTTAAAGTAAAAGCAGTTGTTTCTTCTTTAAACCGCGACTGTTTCTACAGTCATTAAATTTGTCGAGAATGAAACGTTTGAAACGACGTACGGCCTGATGGCGGAGACACGAACGCAACACGCGTGTCGACAGCCGATGACGGCCCCGATAGCGGTCTCCGATAGTGGCCCTAGCCAATGTCCACCGGAATTTACGAGTCGGACTTTGGGCTCGCTTCTTTCGAGCAGTTCCGCGTAAACTACCCTACAGAGGGTATCCGGTGTCCTCTGGACTTGCACCCGATTAGCATGACAACGCGATCCGGGAGTCGGGAGCAGTTTGTTGCTCGCCTTCGACGGCCTTGGGTCGCGTGTGCGTGCTCTTCGTCGGGTCGAGGGTGGCCTACAACGAAAGAGAGAGAGAGAGAAGAAGAGGGGTGGTCTGGGCTGTCAGGCAGTATTTTTTATCTAGTCACGGTCAACTGGCTGATCGGCTCGCCCGCCCATTATTAGCGCAGCACACAAACCTCGCTCCGGGCTTCGTGCCCGGGCCATTGCTCGCCTCGCCTTGCCTCGCCTCGCCTCGCCTGGTTCCTGCATGCACGCTAGCATACGCTGGAGACCGACGCGCTTGTGTGGGTGCACGCGATGGAGAAGAAGAAAGAGGGAAAAACGGCAAAGGAGGGAGGAAAAGAGCGCCGGTCCCCACTGTCCATCTACGTAAGGTCGGTAGCTTATGGACCACCTAGCCTCGAAGCAATAGCCGACCGTGTTCCTCGAAGGGTGGACACCATCCCTCGCCTCTCTGCCCCTTTCCCGGAGGTTTTATCTTTTTAGTATTATTGCGCGATCGCCGCACCGACCACCCCCTCGTCGAGAGACACGCGGGCACGGGGGAGAGAAAAGAAAGTGGTAGTTCGGAAAGGGAGTATAAGGAACCGGTCGGTGCCGGCTGCGATCTACGAACTGCCGATTCGAGCGCCGAGTAACGCTCTCATTAGCATAAAGACGAGCAGTCGCGCGATTCCCGACCCCTGCGAGTCGCTATCCACGACCGGCGGAATCTGGGCCAGTTCAACGGCGAAGATTATCGGCCGATTTACGGTACACGCGTCCAACTCGATGATCGGATGCCGGTTTCGGCGATGACACTAGCTGCTGTGATAATTTAAGCGATCAGTCGATCGTTCTGACATTCAAATTGACTCGATGAAAATTGCGTGTACATCGAAACACAATGAAATAAATGCAAATCAAGTAATCTTAGCGGTAAACGCAAGTTCGGCTCGTCAGATTATACGAAATTTTATGCCGATGTCGTCGGTTAAGCGAGAACCATCGATAAGGGATAATTCGTACCAGGGAATGCATTCGAGTGACGTAAACTCATTTTATTGAAGGTTGTAAGAAAAATTGATCGTAGACAGATTCTTGGATTCTTAAATTCGATACGTACTTTTTTAGTGGACATCGTGCTTGCTGAAGGGGTGAAGTCGAGGTCCGGAGACATACTGTCTGAAACGTCTGTAAAAATTATATGATATTGAAATTTTGTTTCAACTAACGATGTTACAAAATTTCACCTAAGATCACTCGTATAAATGATATATTAAAACTTTACATACATTTTATTGAGTCACCGTTTTAACGTTTCTACATAATCGATGACTTTTGTTCTACGTATAAATTTCAATACTTTAAAAAATAATTCTTCTTTTACACATTGCCATTAGCATCGCTTTCGACGTGGAAGTTTTACTTTTCTCATACAACGACGAGTCCCCAAAAACTGTCCGAGCCGCATCATCCCGATGCGGCTTAATAACACAAAGGAGAATCCGAACGAAGGATCGGAGTCGAATACTACTTCTGTGTCGGGTCGTTAGCATGCCAGATGATTTTGCATTAGGGAATAAGGTAAAGTAAAGGATAGGAGCTGTCCCGGGATGAACGGTCCGCCTTCATCGAAATGAACCGACGAAAGTGGATGTACGAGGAGCCGTGGTTAGACGAGGTGGAATAATAACGGTCCGGGTTCCTAGTTTGGGATATATCAATGGGATTCAATATCGAAATGATCCGATAGCCGTGTGTAAGCATGCGTGCACGCATCGGGGTCTCGGTCTCGGTCTCGTTCTCGTTCTCTCGTGCGCGAGGGACCGACCGGCCGCGTACATAACTTACATATATGTATGTAGCCGCCATAAAGATAGCGCGTATCAGATACCGTAGTCTACCGAAAGGGAAATGGAGAGACAGTCTTTCTCTCCGACTCTGGCATAGATCCAAAGGGCATCCCACTGACCGTTTCGCTTCTTCCTAATTCATCCGTGATGTACGTCTCGCGCCCGACAAAAATCATCCGGCGGCCTTTCTTTTTTTTACGTTTCACCCGTTTATACAGACAGCAAGCTCTGGCACGTCTGCTCTATTTAATCATGCAATCGGGAACCGCGGTAACTCTCAACATTGCTGCGGTGTATCACGTCGTGCAGGCAATTTCGATCGTATTCAAATTCTCATACCTGTTTTGCTAAAGGGCACAGCCGATTAAGATGGTCAAAACTGCCCTTGGAGGTTTTTCAATGAGTCATACACCGTTCGAT